>NW_019671937.1:24915-71132 GCF_002708625.1 Rhizopus microsporus ATCC 52813 | reverse complement strand
ATAAATATATATAAAAATGCCATTTTCGTTAAACCCACTAAGAAAGACACAATCTACAGGAGATATTCATATTATTGTCAATGACCCAAAGATACCTGAGGGCATCCTTGTCAAAAAGGGTCAACCCATACCAAGCACCAGCAAACCAGATCCACCTCAACATAATCATGAGATTCTTCAAGGTAGACTGAATGACATTACAGCGAATGATATGGAGCTACTCCTAACTCTTGAAACGCAAGCTCGCATGGATGCCTTGGAAGAGGAACCGAAGAGACAGAGAACACTAAGGTTTGAGATCCCCCCGCATCCGCGCTCTACTGAACTAGTCAATAAGAGACGTTGGTCAGCACCTGATGACTGGATATCTGCTCTTTCGGCAACAGCTTTAAAGAATCATTTGTCAAAATGGATGCACTTTCAACGTCGTTCGTCATCTGAGGATCATGAAGATGAGAGTTGTGCTATTCAAGTTGGATCTAGAGTTAAGTTGTATAAACGTCCGATGCCCATCATTGGTGTCGTAAAGTATATAGGTCCTGTTTGCTTTGATCAAGGTGAATGGTTGGGCATTGAACTGGATTCGAGAGGTATAAGAAAAAAAAAAATTCATGCAATTTATTAATTTTTTCTACACTCAGTTGGAAACACGGACGGATCGATTCAAGGTAACCATTATTTTCAGACCAGTCCTAATCGTGGTTTATTTGTTAAAATGGAAGATGCCGTACTTGTTTAATAAACATATTATCCTTTATGACTACTGATCAATACGGGTGTAATCCTTTTCTTGTTTTCTTGTTTCTTTCCATCCATCAACGTCGAAATCAAAGTGGGTGCAATTCTTCGTTTCTTGGTCATGTCCAGGTTCTTGACGGGAGGTTCGACACGTTTCTTGGGAGCAATATCCATCATCTCGACATCCTGTTCGGACACACGCTCGACTTGTTTCTCATGTTTAATACCCAATTCTTGATCTGAAAAGACAATAGTGGAGCAGTATCCGTCTGCGGACGAAAACATGAGGATCGACCCGTCGTGTGACCAAGCGAGGTCCGTGATCGGTGCAAAATGCATCCCCGAAATGGCACATATCGGTCGTGTTTGCTGGGTATCATAAATATAGACAGAGTCTTGAGTGGCAGAGGCATAGAGCATACGGTATGGTAGAGCAAATGCCGATGGAAAATTGCTTCTTTTCTTGAATAATGTCGTGCACCATCGGATCGCAATGGACGGTTTGGGATAATTACCGATGAGTCCGATAGGTTGCTTACCACTAATAACAATTAGATTGGCTTATAGATTTTTTTTATTACCTTTGTAGCATGTTTCGAGCATAGACATAGGCACAGTTTTGTAAATCTTCTTCTTCACTTGACGTATCCGTCTTGTTTAATCCGGCAGGTGTGATCAATAGTCCGCCATCAGGACTGAACGACAGTCGCCTGAAAAACGAAACCAAGTTCTCATCATGGTACAACCGAAAGGTCGATTCCTGAGACTTTTCCAGCTTGGTGAACTTTTTTGGTGAACTAAAGATGATCTTGTTGTTCTTTTTGGTGTAGGGATATATATTCACCGATCGATCACTGCTTTGGGTTGCGACGAATTGGCCGGACGGGTCCCATGAGACGCCTTGGACGTAGTGTGTGTGGTCGGTGATGACATGAATACATGCCTCTAGAGATTATATTAGTTTCTATTGTTCAAACATTATTTTCCCTTTTACTTTCTGATAAACTCCACACGCGTGCCGTATTATCAATAGAAGCTGTAATAAAGTATCGTCCACAAGGAGACCAAGCTAGATCGTAAATTTCTTTGTTATGTCCACTACAAGATGTCAATGGGGGGTCATTATTTTGATGATGTATACTCACTAAAACATATGAACTACAGACCACGTCTCCTTTTCATACTCGCAATGATCATTCATTTCAGGTAATAATTTCCAAATGATAATACACGTATCTATATATATCGAATGGTTTGGTTGAATCGCTTAATGTATAAATATGAATCTTACCATCGCCTGCAGATGCAAGATAATCGCCTTGAGGTGAAAATCGAACCACGTTCACAGGTGCAGAATGTCGTTTAAGTTCTGATAGAAAATCAATATGTACAGGTAACGAATTGACCAGTTGCTTTGAATCTTTTATTTTGACATCAACTGCATTATGAGTTTCAGGTCGTTTTTGAATGTTCCAAATCTAACAGGGTAAACATGTATATATTGAATCTCTTTTTAGGTCTTACTCGAATTGAACAATCTGCTCCTGCCGTAGCATATCTTAAACTGTCCAAAGAGAAATCAATCGAGTAGATGGCTTGTCCGTCATGCCAATTAATTTCCAATGTTTTTGCAATCATTAAAGAGAAAGAAAGTTTTATTTAATTTACACGTCACAAGAATGGGACTTTTGCTTCTTCAAAGTATCTTGGTAAATAAGTCATCGCTTCCTGAGACTGTCCAATCAGTGGCTTCAATAGGTCACGCTTAGCTTGTGGCAAACTTGCCAATTGAGTGGCAAGATAGATGTGGCTAGGAGGCAAGTCCTTGGTAGGATCCTCAGGTACAGGATTGGCCGTGGCCAGTTTGGCAAACGACGTTTGGTACCCTCCTTCCTCTAGATCAAATGTATACAACTCGTCCACCTCGTCCGCATCCACAGATAAAGGCAGTTCGAGTAATTTCAATAGAGCCAAGAGCGTACTTAACCATAGCTGGTTCACATAGGGCGCTTGGAATATGACTTCAGAACGACACAACAAATGAATGATGCCAGCAGCGCCTGTTCTTCGTTCGACAGGTTCAACCAATTTGCTCAAATCTGGAAGAACAAATAAACTCATGATTTGTCCAAAGAGTCTAAAAAAAAGAGTAAGTCTTGGTTTTATATATATATATATATATATTTGTCTTTTTACCCTGGTTGTAATCCTTCATAAACTCGAATAATCGTATCAGGTCCTCCCATATTTTCATTCAAGAAACACATCGTCATCCAGTTCGTAAAGGTTCTCGTGAATCTATCAAACGCAATATGTTGCCCCTTCTTTTTGCTTTGAAGTCGCTTGAGTACATCAGAAAGTAGCGCAGGCAGGTATTTGCCCAGGATTTGTCTTTAAGAAATTAATATACTATTATAAAACAATCACATAGACTTACATTGGCACACGAAGAGAGATCGTCTGTAACAAGAGCATGGCATACTGATCAAATTGACGAGAATAAACCAGTTTCTGTTGAAAGATACCGAGGATGGGCTCCAGTTGGTTATTGGACAAAATCGTAGTAGCACCTTTATCGAGATAGGCCTGAACCAATCGAACGAGAGCAGGGATATTTCCTTGTTCCCAAAGACCAGGATTGAGCACGGGGGTCAAAAGGGCGATGTAAGAAGGAGTCAGCTCCGTGCCCTTGTGCTGTTCCAAGAGTTGCGCCAACAACTGAAAGACGTAGGGCGAGAATTCTTGAACGTCTTGGGACAGGATCGTCTGGAAGGGGCCAAAACACATCTTTTCAAACTCTTCAAGGGCTGCAGGCGATGTGGGACAGATGAATCGGATCAAAGCACCAATACTCTCAAAGATGTAGTGGTTGAATCGTGGGTTACTTGGGTTCTTGCTGACAACCGACAAGATCTGGGTCAGTTTGCCCATGATCACGTTCACATAGGGGATCATGTCGCTTCGGCTGATGATGATCACACGCATCACGGCTTTCATCAGATAATCGTTTTCTGATAACTTTTCGGGTGTCTGGCCGAGTTCGATCAATCTAAAGAGTTGTGAAAGAAGAGTTTCTGCATAGGGTTTGATGTCTTCCGAGGTAAAGCTAATAAATTATGAGTACTGTGTGTTTCAAACTATATGTAAAACTTACAGCATCATCTTTCCTTGTCGAATGAACAGGATACGTTCGATTGCAATAGCAGCATAGGTATAGACGACATAGTTGGATGATTCAAGGTGTTTGACAAGCAGAGGAAAGACGGTCAAGAGTTGTTCCTTTGTCAGCTGGTTTCTAAAGGTATACACGTATTTGATCGCGTCTACTTTCAGGATGGGTAACTCGCTGTTGACATCGGATTGCAAGTCGACCAATACATGCTGAGAAAAGAAGTTGATCACGTCCACCAACGCATTGACCTTAGTGACACCTTGCTGTGCTGTAGACGAAAGAGATGAGATGGCTACAGACACGAAAATAGCCGTGTTTTTGTATCTCCAGTTCATGGTTGGATTGCTGTTGTACGTCATCAAGTAGTTGTAAATGTGCTCGCTCATGATCTTGGTCACTGCTGCCTCGTAACGTTCCAAGAGGCCCTTGATGAAATCAGCCGCAGCTCGACGACGTGTATCCGTGTCTACACAGATGGTTTAGTTAATGTGCACACACACACACGTATTATAACTATACCTGATCCTTCTAAATCTCTGCGAATGTACTCTATGGGATTATCCTCAAACAGTTCCTCATCAACAGCTAGACAAAGAAAAAGTTAGAAGAGTTTTTTTATATGAAAATGTACGTACTTCGAATAGCCATGTTGGGTAGCGCAATCTTTTCACACATATTCTTCAACGCGTCCTCATTGTCAAAGATAGGTTTGAGTGTTTCAAGTCGAACAAAGATGGTCAAGACAGAAAATGCTTTACAGATCAACTAGAAATGAATCAGCACCTTCCTCTATTTTACCTAAAAAACTTACATTATCATATTTGATTTCATTTCCAGTGCTGGTCAGCAAATTGACAATGATGGGTACAAAAGGTGGTAAGAGTTCATAAGACTCATCGTAACGAGAGGCATAGAGTTCCAACACGGAGCAAATCTGGGTTCTGATCTGTTCCAAGGGTCCTTCCTCTTCTTCATCGTCTGTGGCCAACAGAGGGTTGTGATAAATGAGGTATTTTTCAAACAAAGTCATAAATGCAGCCATATTGTCTTCAAAGAATTCGGGAAGATCTTGACAGTTTAAGTCATAGAATATCTTGATGAGCAAAATGAGCGAGCGTGACAAGATCTGAAGGGCGGCGAGATTATTGGCGTTTTCTTGGATTAATTTGTCCGTGATCTATCCAAGTATATTAGAAAAAGACTTTACTGATCAATTCTATTTTTTACTTGAAAGAGTTGAAAGTAAGGCTCACAGAACAAGGTCAAGACATACTTGATGTCTGCAAACAAATCATCGCTTCTAAATGCTGATCTCCACCTACATAATTCTTGTTAATGAATGAAATGATTGCCTTGTTTACAATACCTCTTGAAAATCGAATGTGCTGTACTGAGAATACCGTTATTGACAATATAATCCGTAGCGCTGAGCTTTGAAATCAATTCCTACAATACATATGAGCTCTCTTGTTCATAAACGCGTCTATTTTCTTATTTACAGGTAATAAACCTTCCCAACGATTAGGAAAGTCAGAAGCAGCAATCAATGTTAAAGCATCACTGATTTGGTATTGAATCTTTTCAGGCACTGTAATCATGAGTTGAACAATTTGACTCTTGATTGCAACACGATCAGGTTCTTGAATGACATCAACAGCTTGGTCATTATCCTAATATATTATTAGTTTTTTACACTATAAACATTGGAATATATTACAGGAACCCAGTGTCGTTTGACATAATTCTTGAAATAAATGGCAGCAGCCATTCGAAGTGTCCCATCCGCTGCTCCATCACTAATCAACTTTAATAGAACCAAAGGAAATCCAGGCTGAACTTCGACTTGTGATAAATTGAAAGCAGCTACAATGTCAAACGTCAGCATGTTGAAGTCATGTTTATTTGTATTTCACACCTTCTTTTTGTGTAGTTGGATTAAGTGTCTGTAATAATTGCTGCTTTAGCCCTTCATACGTTTGATCAGCCATCTTGCAAAAAAAAAAAAGAGAAAGAGACGTGGCTCAATAAAAGATTTTTCTGGATAAAGGGATTTTAACCTAAAATTAAGACGGTCGGAAATAAATTATTAAACACTGTAATCATTTATTATGGACATTTGTTATGATGACTCAAGTCTGTTATTTGGAGAAAGACACACATTTGCTGTGCAAATTTATTTGTTAAACTTTTCTTGTGACACAGCATAATTTCATTGTTCGTTTACTGTTTCTCTACTTCTTCCACATATGATTTATCACCTAGTTGTGACTACTGTGATAGTTGGTAAATAAGTAGTTTTAGCTTGGAAACATAAGAATACACGTAGATGGAATGAGGCTCTTTATAATCCTTTTATTAAGAGAATAAGGAAGAAATCCATCTTGTGAATGGTCTTTGATATGACGCGTCATCAATTACTACAGATACCATGAATCTATGGACTTAATACAAAAATTTGAGCTGTAAAAGACTACGTTTAGGCACCACCTATGATGCCGTCCAACAAAACTTTAAGAAAAGATAAAAAATATATTTATTGCTGCACTTTAATTTTATGTTGTTAGTTCTATCAATAAAGAACCATAAATTACGTGCAATTACATTAAAGAATATTTTACTGGACAGCCTTAGGTTAGGTAACGTGAAGTTGTAAAATGATGTCGCATGTAACGCCTAGAAGAAGAACCTGTAGCATTAGCCTATTTTCTGGTGCATGTAGTGTACACCTCCGAAAATGGCCAAAGAGTAATTCGTACTGTGTGCACACTCCCCTTTATCTATGTGGGTGGCAGACATTCAGCTCTTGTGACTGCTTTCTAGGAAGAGATCAAAATCTGTCTGTACCAATGACATTTTATTTCAATTTTTTCTTTTTTTCTTATGGTCAAATCAAACAGAGATCAGTGCTGTAAATGCAAAGTAGAAAAACCTACGCTTCACATTAAGCAAGCCTACTATTGTCGGCAAGTAAACAAATACATTTTTCAAAACAAATCATTAATATTTTCTTTTATAGATCATGTTTCATGTATCAATATGTAGGAAAGTATAGATCTATCCTTATCCGACTAAGGCATGGCAGTAGAAAGAAGGGCAAAGTACTTTTAGCTTGCTCCGGTGGACCATCATCTATATCCCTTGTCGACTTGACCAAGAACATTATGCACACTCTACCAAACGAAAAGAAAAAGATCCAAGTCGTACCTGAAGCAGTCATCTGTCACATCGATGAAAGCTCCTTGTTTGACTCGATGGTAATAGAAATAGGATAAATATCTCTTTCTTTTATTAATTTCATTGTGTAGAGCGGTTCTGCAGAGACATTACGTGCACGTATGAAGGAGCATTACCCCAATTTTGAATTTATATGTCATCCGATCGAAGACGTCTTTAGTCCTCAGTTTGTAAAGAGTGTCAATTTTGATAAATACCTCAACTCGGAAGGAACAGAGAATGGCAACTATGGTAAGATACAAATTATACAAAAAGTAAAGAGACTAAATGTATGTAGAACATTGGGCTGAATATGCATACAAGACACCTTCAGTCGACCACAAAGAACAACTTCAATCATTATTCAATAGCATCAAAAAGACTACGGCCAAAGAAGATTTACTGTGGCACATGAAGATGCAGATGCTTGTCACTGTTGCTCAGCGTGAGGGTTGCACCTATATCTTCTTTGCGGATTCAGCTACAAGACAGGCCATCAAGATGATCTCTTGGACAGCCAAGGGTCGAGGCTACAGCTTACCTCTAGACATCAGTGTTGATAATGAGCAGACATTTGGTGTGGGTATTATACGACCTATGAAAGATATGCTGTCGAAGGAGGTTGGATTCTACAATTACTTTTCGGGTATTGACAAGCTCGTCATTCCTCCCTACAACTTTGGTACCATGATGCCTGCCAAGAGCTCAATTGATCGATTGACAGAAGACTTTATAAATGGATTAGAACGAGATTTCCCATCGACGGTCAGTACAGTCTGTCGAACGGTCGGCAAGTTGACGCCTTCGAAAGATATGGACTACAAGCAAACCTGTGCTATGTGTTTGATGTAAGCTTTATAACGGGTTTAAAAAAAAAAGAGACTAAGTCTATGTATAGGCCACGGCAAACAGGAATTGGGGAATGGAGAAAGCACATTACAGTGACAGAAGTGCCTGGTGCAGATACAAAGCCTTCTGATGATGGGTGCTGTGGTAATAATCAATCATGCTCAACGACAAATGGCTGCAAGGGTAATAAAGTAGATATCAATCAGCATCTATGTTACAGCTGTCAAGTCAACTTTAAGGACTACAATGCGACAACAATTCAGCTACTACCACCCTATGTCGTAGAAAATACACAAGAACAAAGTCGAGACGAACGATTACTGAATGAAATTAAAGATTTTTTAATTAATGATGATGAATAAAACAAAGAAATTCTAAGTACACGAAAGAAGCGGTATAGATAAATACATTATATAAATATGGAAAGTTTAGGAATTGGTGGAAGTGAGCATCCAAAAGGGAGGCACGCCCAGTCGTCCTTTGATCTTATCGTCATGCATTATTTTGAGAATATCATGTACAAGTTCTTCTTCCTCTAACGGTTCAGCGCTCCATTGATCACCAAACAGACTAACATGTCGCTCGATCCATTCACGATCTTGTTCTGTTCTCGCCTTCACCCGGTCATCTATTGGCGTTTTCTTCTCATGACTGTGACGGAACGCGGCTTGAGCCATGTAAGCCAAGGGTCTGAGGCGAGATCTGGCAAAGTCTGCGTCAGCAGGTGAGAGTGTGGGAAGGGTGTCTGCGTATGTTTGGAGATGCCGCACGACGGCGTGAGAGATTTGACCTTCGTTGGCTGCGGTGTAGTGCCAGATGTCTTTGGCGATACCTGCGTTCTGAATGCCTCGAGCGAGCAATGTCCAGTACTGAAGGTTGAGGGTCTGATAATGAAGCAGTGCTCTCCGCTCGACTTGGTGATCACTACTACCGGATGATAACAGGCGAGTGCGAGTGGACGTCTCTTCGTATGGCTGTGTGCCGTCTTCCTTGAACTGTTTGCCGATACGCATGCGGCATCGATTAGCCACACGCAAGAAGAGACGGACGTCATCTGTGAACGCTGCCATCGCTGTGACTTGAAGATCATAAAGCACACCGCGGTGATCTGTCATCTGAGCGAGGTGAATGCCAGTGGGCGAAGTGACGAGGTATTCCAAGAACTCGGCAGTGATTGCTTGTAGGTCAATGTACTCTTTGTGTGTGAGGACTTGCATCTTTCGAAGCAGACGTATACAGTCAAGGAGAGAAGAAAGATCAGTCTTGGTCAGATCAGAGGTGTTCAAGATCCGGCTGTTGCTGTACTTGGGCACTACATGAGGCACACGACTGAGACTAGGGAACGAGTAACCTTGATCGGACAGAAAGTCCAAGAGGTGGCTGTCGTCTGGGATACGTCGCGCAGAATTGTATTCATCTTCATCCTCCACAGCGTATTCGTTCAAAAAATGCACGCGGATCAAGTTGGCTGCGCCTCTTCCATACTTTTCGTTACCGAGCAAGTACTGAGCCAGTGTCAGGATTGTCACATTTTGCGAGAGTGGGCCCAATTCGTCCTTTTCGGGTACGGTCTCAAATGGCATACCATTCTGTGTTGTAGAAGAGATGGGTGCCAGTCGCTGTTGGCTTCCTTCGAGCACCTCATTGGCAGCCTGTTCGAGTCGTTCGACCGCCAATGTCACTTCCTTATGCTTCGTCCAGTAGTCATATCGTCTCTGATTGACGTCGATCTCGTT
This sequence comes from Rhizopus microsporus ATCC 52813, assembly GCF_002708625.1. Taxonomy (NCBI): domain Eukaryota; kingdom Fungi; phylum Mucoromycota; class Mucoromycetes; order Mucorales; family Rhizopodaceae; genus Rhizopus; species Rhizopus microsporus. The sequence goes on along the minus strand of NW_019671937.1, from coordinate 61,424 downwards.
GTACAGAAATAGTTTGTCGTGGCGGAACGTACGGCGAGCGATTGATTCGTCCAGACTGTCCAGAGAGCTTTGGATTGCCAGTAATCGGTTGAACGCTCGAATCGATGATGCTTCCTTTTTGTTTTCTTCCTGTTGAGGGTTTCCCGAGAACAAGCGGAAGACCCAGCCAATGTTCTTGAAGTTGCCCTTGTCTTTACTGTACGGACGCTCTGCTGGTTCCCAAGGTACTGTCGGTCGGTTCAGTCGACGGTTCTCTAGTGCACCTAAACGCCACAATAGCTCAAGCTACATCGTGTTAATCCTTTTTGTTTTATACATATTCCCTTTTATGTACCTTGCTCCTACGGCCGTAGCGCATGTTGAGGTTGTATTCTTCTGAAGCATCGTAACGAAATATGATCTGCGGTTCTTCAGGTGTCTTGGGTCTTTCGTCCAAATTGTTGAGTAGCACAGAGTTATTGAGCAATCGTGTCATGGGCACCACAAAGTACTTGGTGTCCTTGCCATATTTTTCTAATTGAGCTCTAATCTCCTTGAACCCGTTATTACTCAGATAACAGTTTCCGTCAAAGGGCATGATCCATTTGGCGTTGGGTATGCTTTTACCGTGCTGGATAGCTGTGTTGCGCCCACCGTTCTATAAATGTGTTACCGACAAGTGACAAAATAAAGATGACAACTTACATTATTCATGGCATAAAGATTTTTTTTATGATAGGTATAATCCAAGGCTCGTAATTTGGCCACTTTAGAGTATCGTCTGTAATCGTCAGAGTGGAGAAAATCGGCATCTGGAAACGACTCGAGCTGAAAATCAAGTTGTTCATATTCCTTTTCGTCAAAGGGCACACGAATGTATTCCATGTTGTACCTGTCCAACAGCCGAATGATCGTCGCTTCATTCACAGGATCGATAATACGGTTCAACACGAATATCTTGCGCGTGTTAGGGAAAGTCGGCTCGTGGTCCAGAATGAACTGTAGATTCGATAGGGTCTGACCTTCCTTGTGTCGTGGAGGCAGGTCGTTGCCAATGATACGATACAGGATCATTTGGTCTCTCACTACTTCCTTTGAAGGCTCTCTTGAAAATGAGATGAACGATTGATTGTCGTTAGTTTTGACAAATCTGAAAAAGGGAAGGTAACCAAAAAGAAAGAGAAGGCCCAGAAAGACAAGAAACAGTTTTAACCATTTGTTGTTGTTATTGGTGTTACTCTTTGATGGTTTATAATACTTTTTTTTTGAATCCCTCCTGGGCGATCCTAGCTCTAGCAGCATCTCTGTATGTGTCTGGCTTGGCTTTCTATGTTTTGGGATATATTCTCCATTCGATGTTCGATTACTATTTACATCATGTTTCAAAAAGGGTGGAAGCATATCTTTTCGAAGGTGTGTATCAAAAAGACAAACAGGCCAGATTAAGAAAAAAAGAAAGAAAGAGAGAGAGAGGAGATATTGAAGAGAGATAAAGAAAAGGGAGATTTTCGAGTCACAAGTCCCGTTTAACCAATGATTTTAATTAAGTATCTATTTTTAATCACATAGGCTCAGTTTGTTTTTCCAACCAAGCTAATGTTTTACTGTCGCCTAAAAATGGTTCTATGCTATTTCTGCAATCGGAGTGATACCTGTTGATCCAATCTATTTCTTCTGAATTTAGTAATTGGCTATCTATCAATTTGGATCCAAGTGGTAAAAATGTCAAATGTTCAAAGCCAAGGAAATGCTCAAATCTTGATTTTTGGACATGTAGCACATTTTCGATACGTATTCCAAATTGACGATCCTTGTAATACCCAGGTTCTATATTTAAACGTCACTTTCTAGAAAACTGTTACCACATCTCTATTTACCATTCGTGACAATCATCCCAGCTTGTAACGGTACTTGATCGTATGCCTTTCTACTTCCTATCCCATGAGGCCCTTCATGAACATTTAAATAGGCGCCAACGCCATGTCCAACACCGTGTCTAAAGTCTAGACCATCTTTCCATAATGGTTGTCTAGCAACTGAATCTAACTGATAGCCTGTTTACTATTTAGCGTCTTTTTCTTTATTGAAAGCCCCTCTTTTTTTTTCACCTGTGACTCCCTCTGGAAAGATAGCCTGATCTATTGCAATATGGGCTTGTAATATACGAGTGAATGCTCGCTTCTGAAACAGGCTAGGTTCTCCACTAAAGAGATATGTACGAGTGACATCAGTCGTACCGTTCAAGTAGTGCCCGCCAGAGTCACACAGGTAGAGTTCAAAAGGATCTATCCTGCTACAGTCTTGGCGTGTAGGTGAGTAATGAATGATGGCGCCGTTGGGTCCAGACGCAGCAATAGTATCAAATGATGGACCGACATAAAGCGGGTGGCATCGACGCATATCATCCAAATGCTCCGCTGCTTCGATCTCCCACACTTGTTCCTGTTTGCTTATCTTTTCAGAAAGCCAAGCAAAGTGTCGACAAAGTGCAGCTCCATCCCATTTGTGACAATCTCTTAAACCTTTAAGTTCGGCAGGGTTCTTGATGGCTTTTAGTAACTGAACTGGTGAAGGCTCCAGATCTATTTGGTTCTATAAAAAAAGTTTAAGCCTCAAAAATTGGGTACATAAAAAAAAAAGCTACTGAGTTTCTATTGAGGGCTTGAAGGATCGACATGTTGGTTCCGTCGGGATCAACTGAGAACATAGTATGGTCAAACGTCAACAGGTCCGACACAATGTCATCATACTTGCGTATCTCGATGCCAAGCTGCTCTAGCTCTGTTCTTATCTTGTCTTCCATGACATCCTTTTGAACATATAGAAAGGCTCTGTCGGGAGTGATTAGACAGTACGAGAAAAAGACAGGACAGCAGTGGATATCAGAACCTCTCAGGTTGAATAGCCAGGCGATCTCATCTAGCCGGCTTAGAACACTACATTTACCCTTGAGCGCCTGTCGAAGTTCCTGTAGCTTGTCTCTGGCGGATTTGCCCGCATATTCAAGTGGGTGCTTCTTGATTGACTCATGAGGCCGTTCTGGTACCTGTTCTCGTACCTGATCCACCAGGTTTGTCTCTGTATATACCAGTCGAGACCCTTTGGCAGCAAGATCATCTTCGAGTTGTTTAGCTTGTGCAACGTTGATCACAGAAGGATCAATACCGACAGATGCACGAACAGGCAAATGTTTTGTCACATAGTCTTGCCAGCTGGGCACACCTGGCATTCCTTGTTTCATCAGCTTCCATTGTGTGCTATCCAACTGATTGTTCGCTTGAAGAAAGTATCGACCGTCTGTGAATAAAAGTGCTTCGTTTTGAGTAACAACCGCACAGCCTGACTATTCTTTTAGCTCTTTTTTTTTTTGCGTGTGGTTTTAATTTAAACCTGCTGATCCTGTAAAATCACTTAGCCACTCTCTTCGATTGTCGCACTGGGCTGTGTATTCACTCTGCAAGTATGTTGGTATGTCATTAAAAATAGAAATAGGTTCTTTTATATACTTGGTGTGCGTCTTCACTCGGTACAATACTACAAGTTTATGTTAACATACACGCTCTCTCTTATTTTTATGTACAATAGAAAAGCTTTATGCTTCATTCGAGTTACATTGCATCAAGTTGACTCATTGCAGCTCTAAGTGCTGATAATTTAGAGCGAGCATTTAAGGTAGTTGAGTACAATCTTTGAAATGTCAACATTACTTCAATAAAAAAAAAGAAATTAAACTTCCCTTTCAGTGGTAGAACTTTATTTTGAAGAGGCGCGTTTAAAAGGGCTTACATTGAGATATATTGGTAACCATAAACACACTAACCATTTAATATCCAACATGCATCTCAGCCAAGCAAGGAGAGACAGGAAGAACTATTAATTAAACTTTATACAAAGCGAGTTCATATGACTCCTATTTTTAATAGAGAAACATACTTGGGCTGTATATTGACAAGAATTTCTAAGGAATCTCTGACTTGTAATAGAACTAGCCATATGTATGCTAAAGGTAGCTTCATACAATGCTTTTGTGTTTACAAAAATCAATGATACATATACAATATCTTCTTCTTAATGACTTTGATGAATACAATATTCCATGCCGTATTTCTTGAAGTAGATCATTTCAGACGCACATCTTATAAAATTGTTACTAATGTTGAGATAATCTTACCACACTATAACGTGATCCTTTGCTTTCTTTTTAGAGAAATTTCCAGAGAAAATAAGTACCAGGCTATTAAATTATGTATCATGCACATGAACACCAATATTGGTGCCATAGCAACCATTGACATAGTCGTGGTCTAAGGGATCCTCAGGGATATTTTCCTCTTCCAATAAAGATTGTGGGCACTATCACCGCTATACCACGGATTGTCTCTTTCTCTTTACTGGGGACAGCAACTTCATCTTTTTCACTAGGCGTACTGCAAAAAGACTCTACGAAAGCGACAATACTCCCGCAAGCTGCAAAAACATGTAAATATCGCAATAAAGTATCTGGTTCCAGGCCGCCGTTGTCAATAAATTCAGGACTCTGTCTTTATTTTACAGCCAAGGTATTACACTATGAATGAATAGGATGACTATATTGGTCTTATTACTGAAATGATTAGACCATTTTATAATGACTGCAAAGATGAAATAGAGGTTGATCTTGGCTGCGATGTTGATGACGTTAACAGGCCAAACTGATGATACTTTCAACAGCAAAGAAAAAAAAGAAGAACGAATGCTACTTGTTATCCAACACTTTAATCGCGAGTTTTATGAGAGAGCCGAGTTTGGTAGTATAGAGCTTGTTCGTGTCGCAGCAATAAATTACAGTGAAAAGCACAATATTATTATAGTAGCTTTTAGTGCTTCTTTAAAAGAAATAAATGATAGCAATGTCTTGTAATCATTACAATAAAAATGGACTTAAAAGAAGAATGGTAGCAGTAAAGGACGGTTTAGTTAAAAAAAAAGGGAAGGCACCAGATCAATTTCGTAAAGTTTGCTTGTCCTGTGAGATCTAGGCAAGGCCGTAACTAGAAAGTCAATATATAAACATAACCACCACATTTCTCCTGATTCGCAAACATATGTCATGATGCGATGCTTGTAATGTAATAATGTCTTAATGGGGTAAAAGAGTGGTTACGAAATAACAAAAACTCTTGTAAAAGTGTTAAAAGGTAAAGATTTGTATCTTTTATGTATCTGTTTGATTACGTCTGTATGAAACTGTATTTCCGGAATAAAAGCTTTTGATATATATAAAAAATCTAGCAGTTATATCATTAAAGAGCCTTGTGGAGAAGCAAACAGTATAAAATAGGTATAGTAAAAGACAAGAGACAGGCAACATTGAAGCATGGAATAAAAACTGTGCTGTCAGCTGAAATACTCTGCCTGGTATATTACAAAGTAGCTCTGAAATACAGGCGTACTCTTGTTAAAACTTTATAGTAATCAGTCTAGCTTACTTTTGCTGTGTTTGTCTTTGCTACAGACTTTTTGAGATCATACATTGCTCTTCTTATTATATCGAACATTGTTGATATTATGAAAAATTATCTCGCTGTTTACAGGTTAGTTACTAAATTTGTGCTCTTCTTACCATTATTTTACTCTCTTCCCTTCTTTTGCTTAATAAATAAAGCCGCCCTTTTCTTTGTTTTAAGAATGACCCTGTGGTACCTTTCAAGACCCTTTTTTCATTGCCGTTTTTCGGAGTGTCAACCATGCAATAAGGGATCGACGTTAAGAAAGAGGTCAGTTTATACTCCCGCTTCCTTTAGTCTTTATCATTTCACTTTCTACTCATTTATAACTTGTCTATGTGTGTATGATAACTATTTACTATGTGTTTGTAGTGTTTGAAAGGAAACTAAAAAAAAAGCAAAATAGGGTAATGTAACCATGGAAAATTGTGTAACTCTGTGCTCAACCACAAGTGCATAACAACTGTCGATGATACTTAAAGAGATTTGCCTAAAATAGAACAGAAAAAGAAGAGAAAAGAACAAACATGAACAAAAATAAACGAAAGTGACAGAAAAGAGGAAGCTATAGCGAGTGTTAGTTAGAAAAAGAATAGTTACAAATTTGAATAACTTGACAAACAAGCTATCAAATATGTTGGCTGCCTATCGTTCATATTTAGATAATCCACGCTTGCTAAATGATAAGAAGCTTACTCATGTAAGAAGCGCAGCTTTAGTTATTCAAAATGACATTACTCGAAGCAATAGCAATCAAATACCACCAACCCAGCGATATATAAGAAAGACGCTAAAAAAATTCCTTTTGCACTATTTTTAATAAACGTGGCAGCGACATGTTTTAAACACTCCTTAAAAACCGAGGGTATAAGTAAATCGGATTTAGGAGAGTGCAATTCAATGTACTAGGCATACCACATTTACACAATATTATGTGCAAGGCTGAAGTGTTGATCAGAACAATAGAAATTATAAAAGAAGTATAAGTCGACAAGGCTCTATATAACCATTTTCATAAAATCACGGCGAGAGAGAAATCGTTATTGAAAACAGTGTCATCTATTACAAACAGGATCATTACGTGAATTAATCATATCAAATAAGAATTGTGCATGACGCATTATATATAAATAACTTGTATTGTGATCAGTCTCTTTGATTGTTCATTCCTACAGATTTAAAGTAACCTCATGTGACAATTTTAAGTATTTTTAGAGTAAATACGACAGATATGTTGTATGAAAGGGCCTTGTATACATAATATTGTGCAAATGTGGTGCGTCTAGTGTTGTTTGTTGTGCATAGGTCAATGCTATGGGCGCTACCTCCAGGCACTATCTACGTTGTCACTTTACAATTTTATACTCCCAAAGTGTCTACCCAACCTAAGTCTTTCCAATGGAATATTCTTTATGTAAATATGAATTCATCATAATTACATTTGAATTGACCTTGGTTCTTTGTTAATCAAACTGACAACATAAATATCATTGCTCCTGTAGTACAGATCGATGCTTCTGCATTCGACAATCACTGTCAGGCTCATCTTAGTCTAGATGTTCTTTCCATATTCCTTGGATGATTATAAATAGATGTGCAATCAAGCCAATCATAGTAATTGCTCGTAGATGTTAAAAAGTATAAACATCATTGCTTATTCATAGTAAATAAAGGTTATCATATATTTCAGTCTCACTGACTTGTTGTCTCTTACCTACGTGCTTGGCAAAACAGACAACATCATGTTAAGGGAAGACAATGTTGTGCCATTACAACATTGTCAATAAATATTCATAGATATCGCTCTTCGTCTATAGCTTGCTCCACATATAAATATATATATATTCAAAATTCTACATCTCTGCGCTCTTATCGTTATGTGTTCAATACTCTGTCTCTACTTCATATTATCTCATATCCAAAGTTCTTTTCCAATTTGGAAATGTAAGATATTTGATAAACTCATTATGGATCACACGTGCAAAATTCATGTTCTCTATGTTTCACTTGACTTCCATTATTCGTATTCTTAGATGACTGACAATAAAGTTCGTTATGATACCTTTTACATTTGCTTTACTTCTTTTGCATTTACTTTGAATGGCTGATTTCTATTGTTCAACTGAATATGAACCATTCATTGCTGATTAAATAGTCTCTATTGACAAATTGTGTTCAAGAGATGTAGAAGCATTTAAAAGAGAATCTGATCATTTGAAGATTATTGCTGTTCGTAAAGCGTTGAATGCTTCAATACAGTTACTTTATAGACCTAGTTAATAACAATAAAGCGAAACTCATCTTGTTATATTCATCTCTTTAATAGGACATTATGATACCCTCTATCAAGATTAATGCCTTTTTATATTAGTTGACATATCACAACACATTCATTAATCATTGATTGAATCGTTTATCGGGATAAAATGAATATTCGCATGAAATAGAATTAAGTTACATAATAAAAGGGGAAGTTCATCGTCTTAAGCGTTACTGTAGGTTGGCGGATCAATGGGAGTAGATGGGAAAGTAGTGCATCATCTGGAAGGGTATAGGTGCGTAGAAGGAATTAGGACTAAAGGGAGTAAGCGCATTCCTGCATGGTTGGTAGGTTTGCCAGATGTAACATCACTGTTGTGGAGGAATTGCACGAACCACCGAAGATTCGACGTATACAAGCGTTCTGAGCGTCGTCCAATTGTTTGCTAAGGAAGGAGGTAGCCTTGGTAATGGCTAGCCCGTATTCTAATTGGGTACGAACGATTTAGGGCCCAAATGTGCAAGACGGATCCTGATAGTATTTTTATAAAGCATAAGAAAGACAGTCGCTCGCGTATACTTCATGAAGAACACAAGTAAGAGACCTTGGAGTACATATATGAAAATCCTTCAGCCGTCTTAAAGCAAGTAATGGGGTGACTACCTCAAAAGTTTCAGGATCTTAAGGTCTCTTAAAGCACTGTCTACAATTTTGTAAAAACTGAATGTAACTTGTCATTCAAAAAAGCCTAATTTCAGCCTATAGATAGGAACAGTAAGGAAAAAATTCAGGAGCATTTCGAATGGGTTCATAAATGGGAGTGTACGGACATAAACTTTAGAACTAATTGCATCTTTCTCGATGAATCTGCATTTCATATTAATTTGAAACGTAGTATGGCCTGGTCAAAAAAAAGGATTGCTTGCTGTGGTCACAGTGCCCAAAACCCGAGCACAAACAACAACGATTTTAGGCACGATCTCTCCTTCAGGATTAATAAAGTGTAGCCTGAAATTACCACAGTCACCAGCCAAGAAAAGAAAGAGAGAAGGTTATGTTGAGCTAACGAGTACAGGGACAGTAACTGGTCGTTATTTTAGTTTTCTGAAGGCCACGAAGGATGAGTGGATCAGTACCCACATATGAAAGGGCGCTACCTTATTATGGATAATGCTCCTATCCATAAATCTGAAGATATTGCTAAATATATTATATCACGCGGCTACTGTTATGCTTATTTACCGTCATACTCCCTTGAACTTAATACAATTGAGCAATTCTGGTCAGTTGCTAAGAGCAAAGTAAAGCACAATGGGTTATTGGAAAAAGAGATGCTAATGACGAGAATCAGTGAAGCGTCCAATAGCTTAAAAGTAAATGACTTCAAAGGCTTTGTTCGACATTCATATAAATGTTTGGCCAAATGCCGCAACAGAGAACATCTTTAAATCTGTCTTAAAGCATACGCATTTATATCTTAGTTACGTGGCTCATCTTAGTCTTATTCATAGAACCCGTTTACCGTATTTTCAATGCATTTATATTTCTTTTATACAATAGTATTTAGTCATTTAGCATAATACATGCTGTGTATATAAACGCCCCTGGGTTCAATAGTATTACGCATATCTGAAGAGTTAGTTGATAATTTAGCTTAGGAATGTATTGGATATAAACGATAACTTCCAATGATATCTTTTTACTTTTGTGTAAAATAAGACATGGAGAATTGTACACTACAACAATATACGTGTTGTATTTGGGTTTGGATAGATTTAAACAAAGTAGAAAATACGATGATACTGTGTTGTATCTTTATTCAGAATAAAGTAAAGAGAAAAGAGAGGATAGCACAATCTATAATTATATATTAAGAAGCTGAGGTATTTAAACTGAGTTGACTATATTTGATTAAGGTGTAAATGATCTTATAGCAACATTAGGTTCAACTCTTGATATTGTATTTAAACACTGAATAGTAGCGTGGATACTACACAACCTAGTTTGATCCGAATAAAAAAATTCATTTGTTCACTACATTATTCTTACTACTGTTCTTTATTCTGATGATAATATAAATGTGAGTGAGTGAGGAAGGGGAGGGTTTATTGTAAGGAAAAGTTTAAAACGCCATCCAGTCTTCTCGTTTTAAGAATAACACTGATTATAACAATGCCCAATTCTTTTTTTTTTTAAAAAAATAGTGTCACAGTTTTAGTGTTTCTTGTAAATCATAGGCCAAGTGCTAATTTTTCACTTTCATTATCTTCAAAATGTGAAAAATCATTTATGTATTTTTCTGTAAATGCAAACACAAAGATTTTCTTATTCTTTATCCCAAATATGCAGTTGAAGTCTTCTTTTTGTCTTTTATACTTTAAAATTATATATAGAAGCATGACCAGGGAATCCCTATTTCGTCTATCAGCGAATAACCTTTATTAATACCTTCAAGTTTGATACACATGACAGCATCTGTGCCAAAATCTTCGTGTGCTTTGCCTTTTAAAAATTGTACTAACTCTTCAAAATGCATTTTTTAAATTACCCAACCCCCCTAGTAGTAAGAAAAAAAAAAAAAAAAAAAAAAAAAAAAAAAAACCAATCTTTTTTTCAAACATGTGTAATATTATATCGAATGAATCAAAACTAATTTAGACATTCTGCATATGGTAGCAAACAAGGTCCGAACTTTTTTTGATGACGTAACGGCCATGATGAAGATAAATACCTACAATTATTATTATTCTCCATCTTAGACTACACTATCAAACAACGATGTGCACTTAGTTGCTAATTCAACAGACAGTAACAAAAAGGTGCATTGTCCCCCCTTCTAACGCGCTGGACGCTGGCCTTTTGCTTTTTGTAAAAGGCATCCGGATGCGAACGTTACGTATAGGGAACGCAACTTCATTATACGAATGAAGGGAGTTAGATACGAAAGACAACGGTGTACACTTAGTTGCTAATTCAACAGACAGTAACAAAAAGGTGCATTGTCCCCCCTTCTAACGCGCTGGACGTTGGCCTTTTGCTTTTTGTAAAAGGCATCCGGATGCGAACGTTACGTATAGGGAACGCAACTTCATTATACGAATGAAGGGAGTCTTCTGTAGTCTATCTTTTTAATAGAGGTAAATTACAATAAGCACACATTGTTTCATTAATCGACTTACTAATTTACACACATGAATATGTTTATTTGATGCTTGTATGCTATGTAAATGCTTTGATAATATTCAATTGTTTCTACGCGTGCGGGTATATCCTAGTCGCTATATCTTACAAAGGCTTTGTAACCGTAAGTGAATTAAACAACAAGCAGCCTGTTCACGTGTACTAACTTTTTTTTTATAGAGCGAATTATTTATTGATATCCACGATTTAAATGTTTAGTAAAGGGCGGATGCTTCAAGTGAGATTGTGTGGTATTCTTGATAAATAAGTATAAGACGAAATATTCAATGGGAAAGAATATGAGAAAAGTTTTATTTCTAATAAAATTAGACCAAGATTTTACTACTGCTAAAAGATCTACTGTATTTATACCAAATGACAACCTAGGGTGAGTACGACGTGAGATGTTAATGCTTATTAAACTATCCTGACAGATATTTCCATAATTGAACGTTTCCCCTTTATGGGTTCTTTTGTCTGCTTGTTAGAACTGATTCAAGGACCCATTGACTCAATCCAATTGATTGTGCGAAAGTTATTACTCCTACTGCACCTTTCTGTACATGAGTATTTCTCCAGTTGTACCAAAGCACAGTTTAAGTGAGAACTAATAAGCTGACAAGGAAACTATTCGTGTGCTGTGCTTGAAGTTAATGAAAAGAACAGCTGATCTTCGATAACGTATAGATCCAGCCTTTTACTTATAAAATCCCTGAACCTACATTTATCTCAAGTAAGGGAATCGTGACCAAAGCACCTATTATTACTTGTTTGTGGAACCTTACACCATACATATATGTGTACTGAACCCACTATATATCCATTACTCCATATAGAGCATTTAGCTAGGCGATAACACGTAACAACACTTTATATGATATCAACTGTTCTAGATCTTATCTGAGTTAGCTACTCTCACAAGACTTGATATCATTAAGTGTTATATTGGATAAGTTTCTTTATTGATGTTTATCAAATATGTGACAACATATTTGTTCAATAAAGGTTATCATCAGTTAACTTATCACAACACGATTATAGAAAATAACCTGTAAACGGTGTATCTTCACTAGATTGTATGACACTTCAAGCATAAACCCTTATTGTTTGTATTTTAATATTTATCAAGTTACTCAAAATGTTAAATATACACTTCAGTGTAACTGTACTGTATAGTATGTCTCTTCAAATACGATATCATCAAGAGATTTCTGGTCGATGCGTTGCTGTGGACCCAGGAAGAAGAGATATGCTGTATTGTGTACACGAAAACTCTCTACACCAGAGCAACCAGTGAAATTTCGGTATACTAAACAGCAGCAAGACAAGACGTGGAAAACTAAAAAGTACAGTCGACTCTTGTAAGGTCTCAAAGCCCAGAATCCTGATGTCGTTCAAGCTGAGTAAGCCCTTTCTCAACAGCCAAGCAGCACCGTATCCGTAGAAGACTTTGGCCGCTTCCTTCAAGCCAGATCTGAACAGTCTGCCGTTCTCAGTCGATTCTATGGACATACCATCACAAACCACGATAATGGATACCCCTCTTTCACAAGATCCGTCTTTCAGCGTACTTCAACAAACAACGTGCCGATCAAAAGCTTATTCAAGGCTTACGCGTCAAGTTTGAAGAAGACGCCGTGTTTGTAATGGGAAACTGGTCCGCTCCCCATGCTAGGTATCATGAGCTCATCCGTGGCCTTGGTTTCCGAAGGCTCCTCAAGAAGCATATGTTCCAAGTCTATCTTATAGACGAGTACAAGGCCAGTAGGTGCTGTCCAACATGCCACAACGAAAGCCTTCACACGTTCCGTTGTGTTCCAAACCCACAACCGTATCAATGTGAGCGATATCCTGCTGTTGCCTGCCATGGCCTTTTAAGGTAATAATACATTAACCACTTGGATGACTTTATACTGATTGAATATTGCCTGTAGATGCGCCAATTTATATTGTAGACCCGCCATAGCAGCTCCAGATAGATATCGTTTATGGAACAGGGATGTTGCTGCTTGTCTCAACTACGTGCACATCCTTCGTGAGCTTCGACTTAATGGCATGATTCCTCATAAGTTTTGCCGGGTTTCTGTTGCTCCTACAAGGTGTCGAAGAAGAGTGGACGATCAGGAGCAATCAAGAACTAGAATACGCTTAGACGATGATTCTTCATGCTAGTTATCACTAGGACACATCTAGATGCCTTCGGATAAGTTGTATACATGTAATAATTTTTTTACATAACTAGCTGTATAATTCTTTATATTCTTTCCTTGGTACTTCTTACTCTCATTTGTATGTCGTCTCCTTTTGCACGCATTTTATTTTTAACCTTTGCGTAAATACTTTTTTTAATATGCGCCAATTATTTTTAATAAAACAGTACACTCTTGACAGGCTTACAAGCTGGCAATGTGCTCCCTAAAGAATATGCTGCGCCTTACGACTCCCTTGGCCTTGGCAACCTGATCGATCAACTGCGGCGTGATGTCGATGTATGGTGCAAGGATAAAGAAGGCGTATTGCGAAAGAAGACGTGCCTGGTTAGGTAAGTACCTGAAGCAAGCTGGAAATTACAAAATAGCGCAAGACAAAATCTCATGGTAGAACTTGATGATATCATTCCAACAAGAGACCCAGGTGGTCTTTGACTTATTCTACGTGAATAAGGGTCAATAAGCAGTGTCTACACAAAAGCTCAGTAACACGAACTGACCAATCACAATAATAGTTACAAATACATATAATCATTTTTTAATATCTTTACCTTTGTTCTTCCAAAATAAAAGAAATATTAAGAGACCCCATTGTACTTTCTGTCCATTCTTACTACTGCAGCAATAATACAAACACCACAATCTTGAAGGCCCAGAAAACGAAACACAAGGCAACACGATAAAGAAAACAATGGCATTTCACGTGTACTCATGAATGGTTCAGGTTGTTTTGGTAACAATCAATTTCAATACTTGCTTCTCGTCAAAGAAGCAATTATCAAGAGAAACAAAGAAAAAAATGTCTAAAAGTGATGTTTATTAATGACTAAAGATGTGGTCTTGCCACTTTAAATTCTTCAAGGGTAGCCATTCTTGCCTCTTCATTTCCCTTTTCTTCCAAAATAACTCTTTGTATGAGCGTAGCTGCTCTCAAGTTATCAAGTTGTGTATCTTGTGCTTCTAACTGTCTCCATTTCCAAGCACGGGTATAGTCTGAATCGATACCTTCAATAACATCCCTGATCTTGAATCCCACGACAGGCATAAACCTACAATAAAAATTTCATGCATCAGTCCCTATTTGTTTATAACCCCTTTTGGTAGCTTTTCTTTTTTCTTTTTTTACTTCATGGCGTGTCCCGAATCGCCCGTGGCAACGACTAGGTTATGGTAGTCAGGATGAGGGCAGACTACAAAATGACCATCGATAGAGTCTGAATACCAGCACATTCTGGCATAAGTAATGTCTAATGCCGAGGTCTCTGGCAGGAATTTACCCAAGAACTGCCTGAACTCACGCAGTGCACCAATAGGAATAGTGTCGCATGCATGTGTCACCTGGGTACGAGGAACTGATATCTGGTCCGTTTCTCTAGGGTTCAGATAGCTGAACAAAGAAAGGAGTGTTGATATAATTCTTTGCAAAAAGGCATAGGACTTACCCTGAATGATGTTTGCCAATCTTCATTTTACCATCCGCATTAACTGGGAAGCCATAGTAACCCGTATTTGACAGATCCCCACACCAGACTGGCATTTTTTCCCAGGTCTCTTTTAGTTGGGGAGGTGGTGTGAAATGAACAACCTGTTGTCCACTGGCAATAACCTGATGGTGCATATCAATCAAGCCTGCTGTCCAAGAACCTGTGGTGAGTAAGACGAGATCTCCATGATGAATCTTGTCATCAGCCGTCTGAATTCCCAAAACCGTTGCTGGATTTTTGGGATCGCAATAGAGTTTAGCAAAGTGACCTCTCTTCTCACCTACAACAAAGTGAACGCCATTGTCCAGACATTTTTGATAGACATGTTTCACAGCCTCCGCAGAGTTACACCAACCTAACAAATAAGTCACACCAGTATCGGAAATGTGCTGTAAGATACGTACCTCCTTGTTTATTGAGATAG
The DNA here is from genome assembly GCF_002708625.1 of Rhizopus microsporus ATCC 52813. NCBI lineage: Eukaryota > Fungi > Mucoromycota > Mucoromycetes > Mucorales > Rhizopodaceae > Rhizopus > Rhizopus microsporus. The sequence goes on along the minus strand of NW_019671937.1, from coordinate 46,401 downwards.
GCTTTCTTGAAGCCGTTATCAACCGCTTGCTGGAATTGTGGGAATGCACGAACGATTTCCTCTGGGGAAGAATAGACATCAATAAAGTGACCATAGCCTGCCTCTTGAATCGCCTTGATGCTCTTCTTTTCAAAGTCGGAGAAGTCTTCTTGACCAAAGAGAAGTACACCCGATTGGTGAAATACAGGGCATTGATTCTTCTCTGCCCTTTCTTTATTCCACTGATGCCAAAGTGAAAGGGATTCAATAGCTAGATGCATATAGAGTGTGTTATCGGCATAGTCCAGACGGACAATCTTGTTGATATCTAGTTTGACAAAGTAAATCTTTATCCCTTATAAAAGAATATGCTTACCTGTGGATGCCGCATCTGGACATGGAATAGGTTGTCTATCAAATACATAAATGTCATACTGCTGCTTTAATGATAATGCATAGGCAGTAGATAATCCAAAGCATCCACCGCCTACAATGATGATTTTTGAACCTGGCCTGGGAGGAGAGTAAGCCATAGAAAATAATAGAAAAAAAAAAAGCTGGTAACTAACGATGACAGCTGATGAACCTTTTTTGTACACTTGAATCAAAAGTCACTTTGACCCTGAACGAATAATATTCAATAGCATTCTTTTTTCTTTTTAAGGTTTTTTTTTTTTCGTAAGGGCAACACTGGAGCCAATACAAATTTAATTCGATGAATTTTACAATACAAAATATACAAGCATTTGGTCAAATGAAATCTTCATTTAATCCAAATAAAGTAGCAAAAGCTGTATATTTAAAGAGTTGATAACAGAGTTTGACAAGATAGACTTTAGGATGAACATGTCCTATCTTGAGAGAGAATGCCTTTCAACAGTCAAATCAGCTGCTTTGGCGATTTTGCCCCAAGAAAAAAAATTAAGTTGTTATTGCAGATATTCATAGTAACAAATAGCTTCAATGAAGCACAAAATCCCTCCATTCCAATATGTTCTAAAGGATATAATGCAAACAATTTGAGCATATGCAGATTTAATGTAGCTTTGAATTATACTTTACCATTAATATATGAAAATGCATTAGTGTTGTTTGAAACGTGACATAGTATCACTATCCTGCAAGTCTGCAGCGTGTGAAGCATGAGTCAAAAAGAATAATGAAGTTGTTGATTTAGGGGGTATACAAGTCGATATTGTCAAGGAGGCAAGAGCAAGATAAATAAACAAGCTCTCGGGCATCATTATTGGATAACGCCTTAGGTCGGGCGATGTCACGTTATCGCAATTGATAAGGCTTCTCACACCAGTTTTTTTTTTATTTTTCATTTCTTTCTTTTCCACGATGGCATTTGTACAGCAACAACGACGGCCTGTTCAGCGACATCAGCCATACTCTGATGATTCTGTACTACAACAACAATCCTCTGCGATATCAGATTCTGATAATGATTGGCATGTAATCAGTTCGACCCTTTCACCTTCCACTACTTCGTCCATTGGGATTCTATCAGAAACTGAGTCTTGCTGTTCATCTTCCTTTAAACCCACCTTTTCTGATACAGATTCAGACGACATAGATCATATCCTAGAGGCTACACTCAATATACCTTCTCATGATGGCACAGGTACCTTTGGACGTACTGCAAGCACTACAAGTAATAGCAGTACGAGTGAAGATGAAGACAGTGCGGTCATGCCTCCCTTTCTACCAACAACATCTGGTATTCGATCACAGGAATTAATTGAAAAAGGAACATATCACGAAAAAAAGTCGTCATCACCGTTATATATGAGCAAAAACCTCGATAGGTAACTAAGCATACAAGATGTTATCATTTATTTACATTATGTAGTATTCCCATTCATCATCCAGCTGGAACAGCAGCTATTCTATCTATCGTTTGGAACAGCCTTCGAAGAATAACAAATCATATCATTGAAAATGAGACAAATACGATGGACACACTTAGTTCACTCATGTCAGAAGCCATGTTGGAAGGGTACTTGCCATTTGGCTCACATTTGCATATGGATAAGTCATTATTAGAAGGTATAGAAGACTTTTTTTAATGCCCCATATGTTTAACTCACACATTGAGCATATAGTTGAATAACTCATTAAATTATGCACTTAATAAAAATGGTTGCACCCCAAAAATAACCATAGCGATCGGAGCCTCAATTGAAAAAGTCATGGTGACGATGAATGATTGCTAAGAGCACCCACATCTGACCAAAAGCCATGTCTGACAAAAGGCATGACAGCCTTGAGGGTTTTCTTTCTGTTCATAGTAAACTTGATGATGTTAAAAAAAAGGTCATTCTATGCCGCAACACGGCTTTTCACTTTTAAAGTGGACTACCATTGCATCTTTTTTTTTCTCAATTTAACAAAAGATTTTAGTAAAAATGATGCATTTGTTGTCTAATCAAAACTGGATTTATTATTCATTGTGTGTGTGGCTTGTATGATTTAATTGACAGAAAAAGAACTACTTTATCTGGAAAAGCTGTCAGTTTTTTTATTTTTCTCTTTCTTTTTTGACTATGAGCTTCCACACCTATCGACAACGAAAACTAAGATCGACGCAGCCCATACTGACACGTACACAGATACGCGAGCTTGGTAAAATGATGGGCTTTTCGTCGTTTCGCCAATCGGTTGAGTTCTTTATGGCAAGTATGTCGCTTGTCTAACTCTTAAGGGGAAAGTATTATTTACATACAGTAATAGGATCCCATCAATTATTTTAAGTTGAGTAAGATCAAAATGGCTGAGATACATCAATATCTCGTAGACAAGGGCATCACTGATCAACGATGCCCCAATTCGCATATTCGACAAGGCGATCATTCAAGAGTGCTCATATCCATCTTGTTCCCTGGCTACCCTATCATCAAGGCCAGTGAACAGCACTATCGCGATATGCGAGAAAAGTAAGTGCGTGCTTCTCAATGAGCTTTTAGTATCTGACATTGTTTGGTTTAGCCGTACTTATCAGGCCAAGACGATTGATCTCGCGTATGACGTGCTACCCACTACCGATAAATACGAACGACTAGACGAGCTCTTCCGGATACAGGTCTCATGGCGCTCTGACTGTAGCGTCGAGATCCCGCTTAAGAAACTGAACCGCGCGGCTGTTGTCGAAGGCCATGCCGAGTCCAACTTCAATGTCCGCCTCTTCTTTTACATGTGGTCGACCGAGCGTATACCATGGCACCCAGGCGACACATTGACACACATCGGCGTTGATGACGAGATGCAGCCCTTGACTGAGCACGAGAAAGATTTGCTGCGTTTTGGGTTTTTGCATATTGATATCACAGACAAGTCCAGCGTGATCACTAAGGCCAATCGACGCGCGACAGGCAACGTCAAATTATCGTTCAAGTTCACTCAACCATCAAACGTCAGACACGTGTCCGTGTGCGCAGTCTGGGAAAAGACGCCAGAGGAACTAACGAGTCAGTTGTATGCTCAGACTGCCTCACTCTATATCGGTCAGGCTACAGAAAAGGCTTCAAGGTATCCAGAAAGGGCAGATCAAGTACAAAAGAAGACGGTACAGGCGCTACGGCCGTGCGGCAGTCCGAATGATAAGCTTATTCTTGCTAAAACAGAAAAACTGTTAATGACCTGTGGTGAGATGTTTGCCGAAGCTTGGAACAGTACGTGTTTTTTATCTCGTTTTTTAACTCTGTGATGACTGATCTCTTCCTATTATAGATTGTGATGGTGAAGACCAAGAAGAAGATGATGATATTGTGGCTGGTGATGAAGTCGTATCCATGATGGATCCTATTCTTCTTTCAATCATTCAGCATCCTGCTCGATGTATCTTTTGTACTCATCGTACTTGTTTTGACGCACAAGTCTTTTTCAGATTTCAAATCAATTCAATGAATTGGCAATGTCCTATTTGTTGTGTCAAGATTCGCGGCATCCAAGACCTTTATATTGATTACCATACAAAACTAGCTTTGACTCAATATCCAAATCAAGAAAAACTCATAAGACGTAACGATGATACCTATGCTCCTATCCAGGATAGCATACCAGAGAAAGCGTCGCTCAAGAGGGAGCCTCATGAAATCATTACTATTCAAGAAGAAGATGAAGAGCCTGTTAAGAAAAAGATAAAGCATTAGCATGTGATTTTTGTCATACAATAAAAAAAATAATATCAGTGTTTAGACCAAAAAGATGTAAACTCTAGAGAAATAAAAAGGGAAAAAAGATGATACAGTCAAATTGATATTGATTGAGAGTGTATGTATTTGTACGTATCATCATAGTCACCATAACAATTAAAAACTTTTATTGTTATTGTTGTCATGGTTACTTGTAAAAAAAATTTTTTTCTTCCCCTTTTTCTCCTTTCTACCTTTTTTTTTATACAAAACATGAAATGGTTCCAGTCGAGGCATGACTTCAACTATGAATGGAGTCTTGTCTCCGCTGCCAATTGGCAAAAATACCCAAATGAAAGCTGCACTCATGTTGCTCATGTCGATGTACTTTGCCGAACCATTGATCCAGACACAGGCTTACTGACGACTGAAAGACTGATTACAGTAAACCAAAATATACCCACCTTGATTAGAAAGGTAAGATTATATATCGTGCTTTCTTTGGTTATTCATTCATTATAGATTCTTGGTCCAGGCACAACCCAATACGTACATGAAATATCAATCATTGACCCAAAAAGTAAAACGTTGACTATGCGTTCGGTTAATTTGACATTATCGCATCTATTAAAAGTAGAAGAAACAATTGTATATCAAGAACATCCCGAGGATAGAAAAAAGTAAGCGGGGAGAAATATCATCAACACCTTTATTTATATCCTTCAATAGAACATTATTTACTCAGCAAGCAGCCATATCAGCAGGAAGTTTAGTCTCTGGATGGTCACATGTACTAGAAGAGTTCTCTCTTCGAAGATTTAAACAGAATGCAGATATTGGACGTGCAGGGTTTAACAAGGTCCTCGAACGATTTGTGGGGATGCAACAACAACAGCAACAACAGCAGCAACAGTAATTGGGTAAAAAAAGCTGACACATCTGTATAATTTTTCGTTCACATAAATAAAATCAATTTTTTTTCTCTCTCTTTTATTTAAAAACATGAAGTATTTCCAGTTGTATGAAGAGTTCTTGATCAAAAATGCCTCCCAAATAACAAGCATTGAGTCCTCCTTACGATCCTTAACTTTTATCTTGCCTGGTATATGAATTTAATGCGTCCTTTTATTTGTATTAATCCAAACTGCAGGTCGCTTCCAAGACGCTGAGCTTGCCTCACAAGCACGTAAATATATATGCTTTAGATATAGCTGATATATATCTAACCATTTCATTTAATAGTATACGCCGCGCTTAACTTGGTCGATCTATATCACAATTCGATCATACGAAAGGCCATACTTGCTAGACGTGACCAAGTGGAAGAATCAGCATTCAACAAGTACATTCACTTTTGGTCTTCTCGCTCCAACTTGAATGCAACAGCGTCTAGTTTACTTTCTGTCATCCTTTATACCCAAGTTTTGATAGAAATGGCCGTATTAAAGAAATATGGCAAGAAGAGGCAGTGGGAGTGCATTGCATATCTAGAAGGCCTCAAGTAAAAAAGGAGAAAAAATAACGACAACATATGGTTAAGGCTAACTACTTTAGGGTAATGTTGAGACTCTTTATCTTTCAAACAACAGGTCAACGCATGACCCTTTCTCCACCTCACTTACAACGCGATATTGACCCTCAGGCGCTGGCAATTCAACCACAAGAGGATAATGAAACTTGGGTTGGAAAACGAACAGGCATCCGTGTGAAACGAATGAAAGACTGCTTTCAAACAAACTCAAAGAATACGGATGTCACTGACTTTTTATTGTCCAGAAAGTTGACAGCAGATATGGTACGAAAACCCGATCAGATGGTGACTGTTCAAAAGAATATATCTAAACTAGGAGAACTGATGTATATCCTTCGACCCCTTATTTATGGTAAATTATATTCAAACCAACAATCACATATTAACTTGCCCATAAGTGATGGCGATTTTGAAGTGGGGTAAAAGATCTTGGAGACCTTGGATCATGTCATTAGCGATTGAACTGTTATCACAGGCAACATTAAAGGCAGGATATAGAGCGACAAGTGGCCGCACAAGGATGATGCCACTAGAGAAGGATGAGTTTCATCGACGTCGAAGATTGTTGTTGCTCAATGTCATGCGAGGTATCTTTTACTTAAAGATTACTCGACCTCGTCTGGAGAGCTTCTGTAATCGAACAGAAGACAAGCCTATCTTGTCCTTGGCTTCAAGTAAGTTATATATAAAATGTGTATCAACTTGTCATTCATGTTCCGATTAGATATTATTCGTGAGTATTTACCATTGTGGCAAGACATTTACTTTTATACTTCTGCCTCTTAAACTCTCGTTGCACACATGTAATAAATTTTTTATTTTTATTTTCTCATTCTTTTTTCCTTAATGCCATTAACGACCAAGATACAACTCATCACTCTACTCATCACAAGCTGTATCTTGTTCTATTGGTTCTTATTTAGCACAAGTCAATCGCACATTACAGACCAATGTAACAAATATCGATACTCATTTACCAATCTCAATAGACCAACAAAAAAAGAGGATGCACATGTACTGATATTGACCCCATTTAAACAATCAGCTCATCTTATAGATACTTACTTTGACAACCTCTTAAAACTTACTTATCCTCATCACCTAATCTCGCTGGGATTTCTTGTTTCTGATTCAACGGATGGTACTTTTGAAAAGCTTCAATCTAGGGCACAACAGACACTACCTGAGTGGCAGCGGTTCAATAAGATCACTGTACTTCAAAAGGACTATAAATACGATCTGCCTACGAATGAAGATCGTCACAAGTTTGAAGTTCAAATTCAACGACGAGCCATCATGGCCAAGAGTCGAAACACCTTGCTGTCAACTACATTGAGCGAGGAGCAGGATTGGGTCCTTTGGTTGGACGGAGATGTAGTAGAGTATCCTGCAACCTTGCTGGACGAGCTGATTTCGTTGGATAAGGATGTGATAGCGCCCAACTGTTGGTGGCACTCGTATAATGAAAAGGGAGGATATGATAAGAATAATTGGCAAGAGACGAATGAAAGTATAGAGTTTCAAAAGACAATTCCTCATGATCAAGTACTGGTTGAAGGTATTATATTTTAGCAATGGGAAAATGAATATATACTCATGATGTGTGTATATTAGGGTACGAAGGAGTCTTGAATACACATAGAAAGCTGATGATTGATATGGTCAATGAAGGAGGCAATACAGATTTGTATCATACCATTCCCTTGGATGCTGTAGGAGGCACCTGTACCTTTGTAAGAGCTCAGGTGCATCGTGATGGTGCCATCTTTCCTCCCTTTGCCTATCAGCATCAAGTAGAGACAGAAGGTTTTGCAAAGATAGCAAAGTCTCTAGGTTACTCGATTTGGGGATTACCCAATTACTTTGTATATCATTATATCTAATAGTACCTACTTCTCTTCTATACACTTCACAAAGGGCATATCTTGGCGGCATCATACCTATAAATCATCACAAATAGTAATAATAATAATAATAATAAAGGATGTAGAATTACCCTGGACGTTACCAAGTCTTTAGCTAAATAACCTGAACTAATTTTGGATACGGCCGTATACCATTTTAATAGATACAGCCATGCATGATAGTGATATTAACCTTTAGCCTAATAAAATACAATCAAAAAACACAGTATAGATTGATGCAGCAAATCTACATCACCATTACGCCAATGTCGAAGGTAATTCCTTAAGGCAGCCAAAGGGAATAAATGTATTAAAGTTCTGTTTAAATTTAAGCTTGAATCTTCCTGTAGCTGAGACATGGTTTTATAATAGTGTACACTACGCGCACGAGGAAATCCACGAGAAGACTAATGCTACGGACACTTCTTCTAGGCGCTACCTATATTGTCACTATACAACTTCACACAGTCAAAGTGACTATCTAACCTAACGCTGTCCAGTGAAATAATCTTTATGAAGTCTCATCATAATTATACGTGAATGATTTTTGTCCTTTGTAGATCAAACTGACAACATAAAAAAATTAAAATACAGCAATAACCACATTTCGTTTTATCTCTTTCTTCTTTAAAAAACAAATCCATATTCTACATCAAGAAGCATGGAAAGACATCGGTTCCTGAATAAGCTTAACGTGACGCTGCATATTGAAAATGTTTGTTGACGATATTACAGATAGTACCTGTAGCATTAACCCTCTCGTGGATTTCTTCATGCGTGTAGTGTACACCTTTATAATAAAACTACATAAGTATTTAAAGTTGCACGTAGTCGTAACTTAGGCTTGGTATTTATCTCTTTAATAGTGTAAAGTTTGTTTCAAAATCACAGCTTAGATAATTTGTAAGTGAATATAACGTTTTTTATGCAACTCCATAATAAACCGAATTGTTTGTAGGCTGGTGCTATGAAAGCACATGCATGTACTTGTTGTACAATTACTTCGAACATTTGGACAGTCTTTCTGATTGCATAATTGATCAACATGGTATAAACCCAGACTCTATTATTTTATCATCAAACTGTATATAAATCAAGTGTTTTTAGTACCACGAAAGCATCAGCATGTCGAAAAATGCTACAGAGACCTAAAAGATGAAGATAAATGGGTTTTATCAACAGGCATCGTCAAACACCAGAAGAGACTGTTGAGAAATGCATTGTAGAGCTAATAGAAGAAGAGAAAGAGACAATTCGTGGTAGAGCAATGATAGCATCCATGGTCTTCATTGAGAAGGGAGGATAATCCCAAGAATCCATTCTATGACACCGATGTCGGTGTTCATATGCATGATGCAGAATTAAGCGCCATTCTTTTCTCGTCGTTTCTAAATAACTTTTACGGAAGGCAGAGGATTATATTATAGTGTGGTAAGATTACCATCAACACTAGTGACAGCTTTATAAGAAGCAAGTTTGAGGTGATGCTACTTCAGGAAAGATGGCACTACACTTGTTATGATCAGACCTAACGAAAGAGAATGGGTATTTTATCTTTATTATTGACTTTTGTAAACGCAAAAACAATATATGAAGCTATTTTTAGTGTATATGTGTCTAGTTTTATGGATTGGCTTGAATAAAAGCATTTAGCAAGAAGTTTTAATGAGACCTTACTTAGCTCTTACTTGACTCAATTCGAGTCTCTTTATTAAACAACATAAAAAAAAGGGGGAAACGCATTTTTTTTTTAGCCTTTCAATTGCGAAATAGTTCATCCAGATGAAGTCAATATAAGACTGTATTAAAAAAGAACCTTACAGACCATCTTTTGTCGAAAGAACATATCAAAAGAATAGACTGTAATTGTATGAGCATGAAGTGACTTTAGTAAATAGTGACAAATGATAAGTGTAGAAAGCCTCATTATTTTTTTCCTCCTTTTCCTTTACGAAAAAAAAAAATGGTAGCAACTATAGACATCACGTTTTTGGGAACTGGCAGTGCTCAGCCAAGTGCAACCCGTAATCACCAAGCGATAGCATTAAGACTAGGCGGTGAAATCTGGTTATTTGATTGCGGAGAAGCAACACAGCATCAGTTTCAGAAAAGCAAACTCAAGATGGGCAAAATTTCACGCATCTTCATCACACACATGCATGGAGACCATTGCTTTGGTCTGGGTCCTCTTTTATGCAGTCTCTCTGACAATATGAACCCAAACGCTGCTGAGTCAGCCGAGTCGAAAACACCGATCGAGATCTACGGTCCTTCACCACTACGATCCTGGCTTCGTACCACGCTCAAGTCGACCTACTCCAATCTGGGCCGATCTTACCGAGTCCATGAGCTCTTGCATAAAGATGATCCTGAGGATTCAAATCAAGATCTGCACATGAATGAGCTACCTGGACGCAATATTCGCAGCGTGGAAGGCGTATTTGAAGATCTACCGTACATAAGTAACTACAAGGTTCAAGCAGCTGCAATTGAACACTCGATCCCGTCACTGGGGTACGTTGTGCGCGAACCAGACCAGCCGGGAAAACTGGACGGCCTGGTGCCCATGATCAAGGCACAGTCGGACGCATTACGAGACAAGGGCATCAAGAACCCCATGGGCATCTTGGGCATCATTCAACGTACAAACGAGCCGTACGTTCTGCCGAATGGCCATGTTCTTCATCCGCCACCCATGCGACCGGGTAGATCGGTCGTCATTTTGGGCGACACGCGTGATCCGTCACGTATTGCCTCTCTCATCGATTCACCCAGTCTACTGGTCCATGAGGCAACAAACGCGCTGACGACGCTGGATGAGCCGGGGACGACGTTTGAACAAGTCGAGACGAGGGCACTGGGTTATGGTCACTCAACTCCTCAGATGGCAGGCGCATTTGCTAAACGTATGCGTTGCAAGAAACTTATCTTGACTCATTTTAGTGCACGATATGCGGGCGATGAGAGTCCGGCGTCATTAGAAGTCATGGAGCAAATTCGGCAGTTGGCTTTGAAGGAATTTGATCAGAGAATGGATGATGTTTATTGTGCAAGGGATTTATGGTCGTTTGAAATAAAAATAGATTAGAGACTATCGCATTCTCTTGCTAAATGGCCAGGCTAAATAATCGAAATGAGTTGGCTTCTTTTTTTTTTTTTTTGGAATCTCAATGATTTACCTTGCCGCATTTATAGCATATAAGTGGTGGTGGTGGTTCTCTTCGACTGTACGATTCACTCTTGTTTCTTCTGAAGGCAGCGAATTCATCCACCGTTTGGTTTCCTAATCCTAAATGCTTTGGAGGAGGAGGAGCATTGAAAGAAGAGGCTGGCACTACCGGCGCGACAGGAGGAGGAACAAGTTTGTGATGATGCTGCTGTGGTGAGCGGTGATGGTATGAAGGAGGCGGTGATCGACTATAGTGTCTATGTCTTCTCGGTGGGCTTCGATAAGGACTCCTGCTTCTGTAACGTGTTCTTGATCGACTTCTTTTGCGCCTAGTGTAGCTTCGACTTCTGCCTCGGCTATCATAGCTACTATAACTTCGACTCCGACTACGGTGGTAGTCTCTGCTGCGATTGCGATAGGTCGGTGATCGCCCTCTGCTGCGGCTCCTTCTTGTTCTATGATCACTATGGTAACGGCGATCTCTTTCTGCTTCTTCTTCCTCTCGTCTCTGTTTTTCTTCCCACTTCTTCCTTTGTGTAGCTGTTTTTTCATAATAATTATTCAAGTAGCCTTTTTGCCATCCTTGAGGATCAATTGTCTGAGATACCTTGTCGTCAAAGATAGGATCGACCTCTTTTGTCAGCAGGTCAAGTCCAGAGTAAAACTCTTGAATGGCATCCAGAATTTCCTTGGTGGGTTCTGGTGTAGGAAAAGGGACTTTGATAGTAGATGGATTGATAGGTTTATAATACACATGGTGCTAAGAAAAGATCAATGATCATGCTCCTTTTTGTTTTGTTATTTCTTACTTGTATAAGTGTCATTAATCCAGCAGGCAATTCATAATAAGGTTTTGAAGGAGAAACCATTTGCACCTTAGGAGCTAAAGAAGGAGAAACATAGGGAACATTGGGTATAGCCAGTGGAGGAATAAGAGCAGGTTGAACGATGGCTTGTCGCATATAAGCAATAGAGACCTCATCAAATATATCTCTGTCACTCCAAAAGGTGATACACTTTTTTAAAAAAAGTAAGAGGACTGGTTCGTTTTTGAACATATTGTGTGCTGAAGGTTATCTGCTGCAGACAAATCATTTTACCTTTGTAACCTTGGCCCTATGTTCGTCTGTTTCTGCTGCTTCATAGGCAAGTTTGAGTAAAGGGACGAGTAAAGGAAAGACGGTGTCTCGGATCCAAAAGAGTCTCCTTCTAGATCTAATCAATATGTTTAAAATTTTTTGAACATCTCTATTTTTGCTTTGTATTTACGCATGATACAAGACATCATTTAATAAATAGATTAGATGTAATCGTTCTTCTCTTGCTGTTGTCGATCTTGATAATGATAATAAATATTCCATTAATGCAAAGATTTGACTTGGAGATGTACATTTTTCTAATATCCATGTCTTGCCTGCCTTTTTGTATAGAATGCATCAGAAAAAACACCAACTTTGTGATTTATATTTACCTCAATATTATGACGAGAACTCTCCAATACAAGCATATGCAAGATCAGACGAAAATCTTCTACTTGTTGCTTATTCAATCCTTCGTATACCATCACTTGACACATTTTCTGAAAGCATGCACTCGGTTTCAATGCATTGTTCTCTGCCATTAGATTATGCAACATTAGAGAATAAAGAAAAAGAAAAAAAAAAAAATAACAAAGAAAACAGACAACGGTGCGCTGTTTCAATCCACAAAAACTAAGCTCACTATTTTTTTTTCTTCTATTCTTTTATCCTTTAAGCATGGAAACGACCACAGAGAACAACACAAAGCCTTTGTTTTGTGTAGAATGTAACGACCAAGAAGTAAATAGAATGGAACTATATTTTACATTATATTGACTTTCTATAAGGCATCTATCTTTTGTGAACAGTGTGATGAAGACTTTTGTGAAGTCTGTCACGGTATGTGCATGTATGTATGTAGATATATTTTACTTATAGTGGTATTAGCTATGCTTCACAGAACAGGTAGTCGTAGACTTCATACAGCAAAAAAATTGTCAGTTCATCATCGTGTTGATCAGTCCGATTCAAGTCACGATGTTGTCAATGTCAACACAAACACCAAGGTAATAGATCTAAAAAAAAAAAAAATAGATATATGCTAAATAATAAATAAAGCAAGAACAAAAGGAAGAGGATGTCAATATGAAACAAGCATTGCTGGAAATGGACGGAACAGTTATTAACAGCAGTGGACCTACCTTTGGAGACTATATGACCAATCGGTACACACGTTATGATTGTCATGTATAATTGCTAACTATGTATAGATCCAAGAATATTCCTTTACGTCTGGATTCAGAAGAAAGACAATTACTCAAACTGTAACTATTAAAGAAAAAACGAGAAATATACAAATAGCTGATATGATTATTGTTAGTTTGGATGCTGCACTGAACGTATCAGAATACACGGGTAATAGAGATAAAATGAGGATATCCATGGATACCAACATATGCTTTATATATAGACAAGGTGGACATCATCTCTTATTCAAATAAATCAAAAAGAATTGTTGTCCAAATCCGAGATTTATGCGCCATTATCTCGGGCTTATTTGTTGCAGGAAATTATAAACAAGGAGTGGATTACTTTGCAAAAAACAATCTACGCGAAAATGAAGTACTGTTTCAACGTATCTTTGAAGTCGGCAGAAGACACAAAATTATGAACCCGGAAAAGATGCGATCGACTTATGGCAAACTGATGTACATGTTGATGGTAGGGGTGAATGAAATATGTAGAGCGCATATGATAACAGTATGTAGGATTCGGTTATCCCTGAAGTAGCTGAATATCTTGGCTTTTCTTGTGTTGTACCCATCAAGACGGTGTATGACTTTTTAAAGAGCCGAGATTGCATTGATCTACTGCATGATGATAATATTGCCTTGGCCACCCGTGAGATCGCACCAGAGTTTAAGACGAGAGAACAAGTGGATGGAGAGGTACAACGTAAGCAACATGCAATTCGAACTTTATGTGAAAAGTACGCCAACGAGAAGATATCAAAGGAAGATATCGAGAGATGCATACTGTCCATCTCGGATAATAATGCATTCTTAAAGGCCAACAGGTAACAAACACAGCATTTGCGCGTGTATGTCTATTTTTGCTTACATATAGGATAGAGACCCATGTGACAGGATGTTAAAGTACCTTTCCAAATACTTTAATCCTACCAAACATGATGATGGATACTCCTTGGCTATCTCTGCCGGACGACATGGACATCGTCTAACGCATTCACATTCGACGCAATATGCCTATGTTCACCAATCGCTCAGTCTGTGGCGTGAGATTATGCATGAGATGTTTATGCTGTGGAAGATGGCAGATGAAGATCTCTTATCGCACACATCTTACCGACTTACCAACACAGGTCAAGGTCTGAATCGTATACAACCCTGTCCTCATGTTTCAAAGGCAATGCACAAGATCTTGAACCGTGCTCAAAAGAAGTGTGGATCCTGGGTGGGTAGTAGCGTGGTTCATTTAGGTGATAAGAATGTGCCCAACGCGTTTATGTTTATAGACAAGGTGAGAAAAAAAAAATATGCAAAAGCTCATCGTTCACCCCCTCGTATAGTATAATCAAGTGGCTCGTATCTTGACACCCATCGTGAGCACATTAGATAAGTTAGGGTCACTAGATGACCCTGAAGTGGCAGATTATGTTCAAAAGGAATATGGAGGCGTAGAGCAGTGTCGAAAGGATATACTCTGTAAGAAAAAAGATAATGATAAAAACAAACAAACATAAACCCTTTCTTTTTAGATGATTTCTTTAGACATGGCTTTGATGGTTCAGGAGCAGACAATTACTTTGATGCTGGTAGCTGTATAGACGGAAGACTGACATCAGCCTGGAATTGTAAGGACAGCTTTAAATAAGAAAGGGATATGAAATAACGTTTTGGGTTTTTAGGGTGTTCTAATATTGAAAAGAAAAAGTTTTTCCCTATCTTCCTGATGACTGTAGGTTCTTTCTTTTTTGCAAATCCCTTTTGCTTATTTCTCCCTTTTTTCTTTTAGGGTTTTGTCGGCTTTGATGGATCGGAATGGTGATAGTATATATAGATCAAGAAAATAGAAGGATAATAAACTACATGTTTTACATTTACATGCGCGTATATCGTGATAAAGGGAGGGAGAAAAAGAAAAGAAGCCTAGATTGTATATATTTATGTATCTTAACATTGAGGTGCATGCATTACATAAATAGATCTACACTACATAACTCTATTGGTGAATGTATTTGATAAAGTGTATATTCACTCCCTATGGTTTTTGGGTATATGCATAGCATCTATCTGACCCTCCTTTTTTTTTTACAATTCCCAGGAATAGGGTATAGATAGATATGCTTAAATGAGGTCTATATGCAGGTTATATGCTTTGTAAAAAGAAATAGAGATATAAGCAGACAGACAGAGATAGATTAGAAAAGAAATAGTCTTGTATCATCTTATTTCCCCTCCTTGATTTATGTCAACATGGGTTCCTATTTTAGGCTTGAAGAACAAGTCTCTTTCTCTCTCTCTCCTGTATGTCAAAAGATATTTCACGTTTCCCGCTTTTCGTAATGTTAAAAAGGACTATTTTTATCTATTTGTATAATTTATGCAGTTTATTAGGCTAAGAAGAACACTATATTGCATATATACTGCAGACTATATATATTTTCTTTAGGCAGAAAGTACAGTCAAAATAAATAGGAGAGAGAGATGGTATTACTTTATGAATATACCTTTCTCTTTTTCTCTTTCTCTACACATTCACGCGCGCGTTTTTTTTTTGCTTATTTTGTTTGAATATATAAAGTCAAAGAGATGTGTGTACACACATATATCAATTCTCCTTATTTCTCTCTATCTCTCTTTTTCTCTCTCTTTTGTATTCTTTTTTACCTTGTATTGTTATATCATCTCCTTTCTTTACCCCTCCTCCCTTCCCTTTTTTGTGATATTTATATTCTCATGTGAGAGAAAGAGCTATAAAGAGGATCTACATTGTTTTAGCTCTTGCTCTCTTTTTCTTCTTTCTTTTCTTTCTCTCTCACTTATTATTTTCTACATGAACCCTATTGAAAACTTTTGCTTTTCAAATCCCATCGAACCAAAATATTTCAATCTTCAGACACAAGATGGTTCTCGGCCTCACTATCGTCATTTCAGTGCGAACGATATGATGGTAAAGCCACCCATGTATTTTCAGCAAGAATCATTGGATGAAAAGCAAAGGTAAACTATACTAGTGGCAAAAGAAGGAGAGAGAGAAAGAGAGTATAGGGAGTATAACAGGGTGCTAAAAAGGGGAAGGGGCAAATGTATCTCTTGCTGACACATATATTTATGTATAATTAGAAAGCTTCGATTTCATATTGTTTTAGAAGGTAAATTGAGGTATTTTACAACTTGATAAATTGTGCAGTAATGTTTACACTTTTTTTTTTTCAGCCGCCACTGCCGTCACTCAACGAGCAGAAGAGAGTTCAATCACGTACCTGAATCGTGGTCAACTCTACTGTATTCAACTGACAGACACGTATAACCAGAATGAAACGATCACAAGCAGTCTCTCGATTGAATTTCATAATGCGTCACATCGAAGTATAGCAGAGAATTATTGGAACTATTGGCTAGCACAACAGAAGCAATCGGAATCACGAGCGATTGATATAGGTAATACCTTCTGACCCCCTCCCCTTTCAGCAAGAGGTATTGATCCTTCAACGTAGATCTATCTCAGTCAGTAGGCATTGTCAATGCCATCATGCCTAGTTTTGACAAGATCTCGTTTGAATGGAATGGAAGTATGGGTGCAAAAATATATATACGATTCAAGTGTCTTTCTACCGATTTCTCAAGGATTAAGGGTGTCAAGGGGATCCCACTTCGAGCTCACATGGAGAACAAGACAGAGAACGAACAAGAGGCATGTTATTGCAAGATCAAGTTGTTTAGAGATAAAGGAGCCGAACGAAAGAATAAAGATGATGCTAAGCAAATATCTAAACAATTGGAAAAAGTCTATGGTAAGAAAAGTACGAAAAGCACAAGAGAAAAAATTGACACGTTTATTAGGTAGTGCCAATCCACAATCATTAAGTTTACTATATAAGGAATCATCACCCTACACAGTGTTTTCAGAAACATTACAAGAACATACTAAATATCATACACGTACCATGACAGCACCTAATGCAACCACCCTGCAGCCCATATTTCCTATGGACATGTCTTTTGTGCCCATGACGACATCAACCCCCTTATTATATATTCCTCCTTTAATAGAAGAAGAAAACGAAAGTCTTTATACCCCTTTACAATCCACACCGACAGATGCCTTTTCTATATATGATGTCTTTACACCACAAGAGATCCAGCATGATTACTTTCCCCAACAGTTGTCCTTGGTTCAAGACACACCACAGACTTGCCAATATGGATTTTATTAATATATTGTAACCGTTTGTATAAACCTTTTATTATTTGAATATCAAAACAATGAACGACCTCATCATATTATTATTATTATCTATAAACAAGAGGAGGGAGGCTTTAGTATACATAAGCTATATCTTCATTTGACGTAATATAAGACCACACCTGTCACATGTGGCAAGTGTTCCTTGAAATGGTACATCTGTTTAAGATAGTTTCTATGTTGTTGTAGGTTTTTCATGTCATAAATTTATTGATACTCGGGAAGACTGTTCTCAAACGCGACTTTCTCAGTCTAAAAAAAAGGGCAATATTAGGGGCACTGCAAAATCCAAAAAAAGGTAATACTCTCTTCAAACTGCAAAATGGTCTTTTGAAAGGAAACTAAAGGCTACTCGAGTGAAAGTTACATTATACGTGGATGTTACAACTCAAAGTGACATAATTTATAGAATATGCTTTTAACAATAGCTTTGTTTATGTCCTACTACTCTATGAGGTTTATATCAGCAATCATACAGTTTATAGTAATCCATTGAATATATTTATACTTTACTCATAATATATTGACTGTTTTGCATTTAAAAAGCAATAAAATTGAATTTACATAGCAAGTAGAACCTTTAGTCGTACAGCACCTATATATAGCCTCCCTTTTACGTGATAGTTTTTGGATATTTTCTACCAAGTCAATAGAATCGTACTACTCACTCATAGCATTATGCCATGTCTCACAAAGCAAATTTTGATATACTCTAGCCTTGCCGTCAATCCATTGACAGAGCTGTCCAATAATCGAATGTCTTTTTATGGCGTTTAAATGCCTTTGCAGTTCCCTTTTATAGTATCTCTAGTATTACCCAAAAAGAACAATGATGGCCAATGCCATTTCGTGTCTCTTTATAAAAAAGTACTGCTTAAAAAATAAATTCTAAATGTATTACATAAAATTCAGCACATATGGCCTATAGTCCCAAGCATCAACCTCTTCTCCATCCTCTAATCTTCTAATAGTCGTAACATCCCGATGATTTTCAATAGCATTGAACACCTCTTCCCAAAGATTAACCTGGTCTGGATAGGCTTGAATAAAATGATTATAAAAGTGCCTGATAGGTAGCGACGAATGAGGATGGAAAAACGAACGTCTCTCCCAGAGAGCGCATTTACGCTTGAGTTCATCAAGAATCCTGTCCACCACTGCATTGATAAGCCTTTGACGAGTACGCCTTTTGATAAAGTCATTATACATTTTCCATAGTTCAGTAACAGTAGCAGTAAAGAGGAACAAGACAATAGGTACCAACAAGAGATCAATCTCTGGCTGTTCGGTTGAGATGAAGCGCGTGATTTCCATGCCCATATACATTGAACCATAGACCATGAGCGTCAAGAGAGTGGGTACAAAGTTTCTAAGCAAGAAAAAGATGAACTCTCTGAAGATCCCTCTAATGAAATATTTGAACAAAGAACCAGTGGGTAGCTCGAAATCTTCAATGACGGACGGAAGGTTACCATATCCGGATGGCTCTCTGTCATCAGTTACTCTAGGAAAATCTGCGACTGCTAGACGATGAGAGAACCGTTGAAGAGCAGCAATATTGTGTTTGTTGATTGGTGATGCCTGGAATGAACCTGAGGATGCAATGCCAAAGTCAAATGGGCCACGCGGCCTTGCCATATACCCAAGGCTAGAATCATAATCTTGGGGTGGTGATATTGTGTTAGGAAAACACCGCCTAGGATTAAATATATTCGGGAAAGCAGATACATCAGGACGCCAGCGAGGCCTATAAGCAGCAAAACCTCGGCTGTCGCTTGCTAGTGGCCGAGGTATCCATGTGCCAAAAAGTTCGGTAGCAACGGGAAGCTCCGACCTTCTGCTAATAGCTAAAGGGTCGTCTTCAGGGATTTCTGGCAGGATTTCACTAAATAGGGGTCGTCTAAGGTAAGACGCTTGATGATAAAACGGCTTAGGAGCTAAATAGCCATAGCTGGTGCTTGGTGATACCTGAGAGGAGCCTGATTCAATAGCCTGAGAGCCAACCTGAGGTTCTGTGGTGGGAGCTGGCGACGATCGACTATAATGTGACATATCAGGCAAATCAGCTTCAAGCGAGCTGTGGGATGTGTGGTGCGTTGAATTCAATGCAGGAGATAAACGCGATGAATCAGTGCTGAAGTGGTCGTTTGCATCAAGATAAGGATTAGAAGAATCACTCTCTGTTTCAGTTTGTGTGAAAGATCGATCAGTTGCATCAAAGTAAAGGCTAGAAGAATCACTCCCTGTTTCAGGTTGTGCTAAAGATTGCCAGTATTCATTCAGGAGCTGTAACCGGTTAGCATATATTCTACTATTGAATAACCTCAATAGCTTGTTTCTTCCCATATTAGGATCATGTTCAATGCCGTTCTGAAGCAGGATATCTATTAGGTCTAGTTTTCGAAGCTTTCGTAAATTGACACTCTCCTCTGAATATATCTGTAAGCACATGTATCAAAGAAAAAAAAAATATCAATGTACCTAAATAATACAAATGGCTAGGAATCTCTCTTTCTTCAGGTTCTTCTGAGCTGATAGTCATAGTCTAAATATTGAAAAAACTAAAGCTTCAGAAGGAAAAAAAAGGAGGATCCTTTTTATACTTGTGTGTCATAGACAATGAGTAGTATAAAACAATGAAGGCCTACAATGTATGGAACAGTAATCTACAGACCGATTCATTGTCCAATGAGCTTCTGGAATGTAACAATTGTCTTATTCTATTGTTAATTGTTAAGGATATGTCAATTGAAGGTGCATTTTGAACAGATAAAGCAAGTACATATGTATACAGTCTTTTCAGAAAGTAGAATTGCATTTTTGCAATTTTTAAATGCAATTTATACAAAAAAGCGACAGGTCAGCGCGACATCTCTTTCTGGAAATGGTGTGTTGCTCCAATCATTGTTACTTCCGTTTCAAGCTTAGATGTTGTGATCATTCCACCCTTATACTTTCAACTGATCTTCTTCACTATTAACCCTACCCAAGATAGATATTGGATCAGTTAGATCATCTACAAAGAAACACACTGCGTTTGAAAAATTGTAAACTCTTATTTTTGGGCCAAGATTG
Source organism: Rhizopus microsporus ATCC 52813 (assembly GCF_002708625.1). Lineage (NCBI taxonomy): Eukaryota > Fungi > Mucoromycota > Mucoromycetes > Mucorales > Rhizopodaceae > Rhizopus > Rhizopus microsporus. Next base: position 26,098 of record NW_019671937.1, on the reverse strand, counting down.
ATTAGTATAGTTACTTATTGCGTTGTAGATTCTTTTTGCGTGGATATTGTTTTGTTTATTATAAAGGGTAATACTAGATGCACTACAAAATTCAAAAAAGTAATACGCTCCCTAACTGCAAAAGCATTTAAACGCCATAAAAAGACATTCGATTATTGGACAGCTCTGTCAATGGATTGACGGCAAGGCTAGAGTATATCAAAATTTGCTTTGTGAGACATGGCATAATGCTATGAGTGAGTAGTACGATTCTATTGACTTGGTAGAAAATATCCAAAAACTATCACGTAAAAGGGAGGCTATATATAGGTGCTGTACGACTAAAGGTTCTACTTGCTATGTAAATTCAATTTTATTGCTTTTTAAATGCAAAACAGTCAATATATTATGAGTAAAGTATAAATATATTCAATGGATTACTATAAACTGTATGATTGCTGATATAAACCTCATAGAGTAGTAGGACATAAACAAAGCTATTGTTAAAAGCATATTCTATAAATTATGTCACTTTGAGTTGTAACATCCACGTATAATGTAACTTTCACTCGAGTAGCCTTTAGTTTCCTTTCAAAAGACCCGAAAAAAAAGTTTATGCTGGTGTAACCCACGTCGACATTTTATGAATCTTTTCCCGTTTTGAATATACAAATGTTAGTCAGCATTCGCTTTACTATTTAAGCAAAATGATTATCTCGCATTGTCTTTTCTTTACCCCACAATTTTCACATGAAGAAATAACAAGTCTTTCCCCCAATCTTTTAGCATGCATTAAATATAAAGCCCTTTATCTTTTTATTTTTTTTTCTTTTTCTTTTTATTCATTATTATGCCTGGAAATCAGAACCGTACACTTCGATATGTTGGTGGTGCAGCCGCAGCTGGCCTGATCGCCTTATCATTGATCTATCACGATCGAGCTATCTTTGATGAAGTCCGAGAAGGTATCAAGACACAACCTGGATGGCCACTGGTTGGTAATTTGCCACTCCTTTTGAGTTGGAAAGATCGGATCCATGATTTTCTCTTGATGGGATTCACTGAACTAGACGAACTGACACTGTATGTATCATATGTATAGATCTAAAAGGGTGAACTTGGACTAAATATCTATGTGGTTAACTTGAGTAATAAAAGCTTAACAGATGACACATTGGGTGAGCTGGTATCAGATACACCTAGC
>NW_019671937.1:4643-24815 GCF_002708625.1 Rhizopus microsporus ATCC 52813 | reverse complement strand
TCAGATACACCTAGCAGGTAAATAAATAATAGAAAAAAAAAAAAAAAACTCATACCTTTAAAAAAAAAGCACTATGTCAGCACTTGGTATTCCCAGACATATTGCCACACTTGATCCACGCAATGTAGAACACGTTTTAAAAAGTAAAATTCCAAAAAAATATATGTAGAAAAACATGTCCTTACTCGAAACAATAGACAATTTTGAAAATTATATCAAAGGCCCTGAGTTTCATGGTGCAATGAACGATTTGTTTGGAAATGGTATTTTTAATGCAAATGGTGAACACTGGAAGTATCAGCGAAAGACAGCAAGTCACATATTCAATGTCAAGAACTTTAGGGATCATTTTACAGAGTAATATTAGATACGTAAAGACGCATTCGGGGACTAATAGAAAATAGTGTCTTTATAAAAGAAATTGATTACATGTCAAAACACATTTGGGATAAAGCAGCTGATTCAGGCACAGTAGTTGATTTTCATGATGTGATGTTTAAGTTTACATTGGATTCATTTATTCTGTAAGCACACAAAGCACATAAAGCAACTATTATTCATACAATTCATTAGCATCGGATTTGGTGTACAATTGAACGCGCTTGGATCAGCAGAAAGGGTCCCCTTTGCAGTCGCATTTGACGAAGCACAAAAGTCAACTTTCCAACGATTTGTGAATCCCATCTGGCCAATCACGGAACGAATTATGCGAGTAACAATGCCATGGAAAAAGACAATGAAGGACCATTTGGCTGTCGTCGATTCATTTGCTCGTAATGTGATTGAGCAGCGTCGAGAACAGATGGCACGTGGCGAGGTCTACAAGGACCTTCTGTCTCGTTTCATGGCGGCCAAGAACGCAGAAGGAGAAGCTTTGAACACGGACGAACTGAGAGATATTGTATTGAATTTTGTGATCGCCGGACGTGACACGACCGCACAGGCTCTTTCATGGACCTTTTATATGCTTCTGACGCATCCACGGGTGGAAGCCAAGCTGATGGAAGAGATTGAATGTGTGTCCGAAACAGATGACGCATCGACACTGTACGAGACGATCAAGGGCATGACCTATGCTCATGCTGTCTTTTACGAAGTCTTACGACTTTACCCTTCTGTGCCTCTGAACCAAAAGTATGCGCTCGATGACGACGTCTGGCCTGATGGCACACAAATACGTAAAGGTGACTATATTCTCTGGTGCCCCTATGCTCAAGGTCGATGCGAGAAGGTGTGGGGAGTGGATGCCAAGGAGTTCAAGCCGGAGAGGTGGATTGAAGAGGGTGAGCTCAAGCGACAGAATCAAGGTCAATGGCCAGCGTTCCATGCAGGTCCGCGTGTCTGTCTAGGTCAGAATCTGGCGACACTCGAAGCACTGGTGGCTATTGTGTTCTTGCTCAAGAGGTACAAGTTCACTCTTGTGCCTAATCAGGAGGTCACTTATCAGGTCTCCTTGACTTTACCTATGCTTCAAGGAATGAAGGTGATGGTTCAAAAACGTGGTGAATCAAGCTAAATTAAGAATAAATGTATTATTTTAATAAACTTTTTGGCATGTTACAACAGACACATTAAATATAAGCTTGGAAGGAAAAACTCTAAATACCCAAAACCATATTCATGGCTCGTTCTCTACACAGAGAGAAAGCACGACATAAATATAGATTGTACTATCATTCCTTTTCTCTTTACTTTATTCCGAATAAAGATATGTTTCTACTGCATCTTCGCTTGGCAGCAATGACTCATAAAGATTTGCCCTTTCATTCTTGCATTCCATAATCTTTCTTCAAGCATGACTCTATACCTTCGCTTCATGGATATCTTTAATATCTATCGTTCGCTTATCAAGGTTTTCTTTGTTGTGATATCATTAAGAGAGTGGTTTATCTGTACGTTGACATTATTTATCATCTTTTGGATATCATGTATATCTCCAGCAATAGTTTGGTTATATCTCTTTCTATTATGCTGTTTTGTTGTTTGATAGCTTCATAGAGAGCATTTTCATCATCCATGACCCTTTTTCTTTTGTCTGTTGCTGCTAGGTCCTGCCTTTGTTATTGTTGCTGTAGAAGAACCAGAGCTAGTAACTTGAAGATGTACAATGTCATAGCTGGTGATGACTAATCTATAATCAAACTTTGTGTCCCGGCTTTTATACAATTGCTTTATCTTGTTCAAATCAAAGATAGTATTAAATAGGCAGTCCTTATTGTCTTTTTGCTGTTGCTAATTTGTTGATGTAGTTGCTGGCCTAATTTTCTGCAATAATAAGCCCTTCTTCAATATGAGCTGAGGGATACTTAGGATTAGATTTATTTCATCTTGCTGTGCTTCCTTGGGTATTGTTTGATTTATTTTCTCCACTATAATAAAACTGGGAAACACTACATGCATGAAAAAATTCACGAAAAAGCGGCTAATTCTACTGGCACTACCTTAATCTGTGATGTAGTCTAACAAAGCTTTTCAGTTCGTAGCATCAAGCTAAATATGAATTTATAAAGTTGCTATATTGAAATTGTTTCTTTTCAAGAAGAAAGAGATAAAATGCTATTGCTGTATTTTAACTTTTTTATGTTGTCAGTTTAATCAATAAAGAACCAAGATCAACTCAAGTATATTTTACATTTATGAATATTCCCTCAGGATAGCCTTAGATTAGGTAGAGACTTTGGTAGTGTAAAGCTGTGAAATGATGTCATATGTAGCGCTTAGAAAAAGAATCCGTATGATTAGCCACTCTGTCGTGAATTTTTTCGTGCATGTAGTGTTTCCCATAAAGTAAGAGTATATCAGCATTGACCCGCCTTTGCTAAAATCCTAATAGTGTTACCTCTGTAAATAATCATAAGTTTTATGATGATAGAGATGTCTAGTAAGACATCAGATGCTATCTTTTGTCCTTTTCTTAAAGTATTTAATACACTTTCATTATCATCTTTGAGGGTGACCTGAAGCGATGTGGTGACCATTTTTATACATTTTGCTTATTGTTGCTCGGTGTTTACTTTCTTCTTTTGTGTTTAAAGCTTTTGATCGACGGAAAACTGATCATACATTCTTTTCTTATTTTCTACCCGTTTGGAAGGATGTCGGACTTTGTATGTCCTTTTTGAAGGGGAAAATGAGCATTAAATTCTTCTTTTTTCGTTTCAGCAGTAAGGCCAAGTTTTGCCCTCATTTCACAAATAAAATACCATATGGTAATAATCATTATTCATTTCTTCTTTTTCTGGTTTTACTTACAAGTGTAGTTTAGCTACGTTTTATTCTAGTACAAAATCGACAAGGAAAGACGAGATTAGCCAAATGGTATGTTCCTTATGAAGATGAAGAGAAAATGAAGCTGAAAGGAGAAGTTCACAGATTGGTTGCACCCAGAGATCAAAAGCACCAGAGTAACTTTGTCGAGGTAATGAATAGATAACATCTATTTGAACCTGTATTCACCTTTTTTTCAGTATCGTAATTATAAAATTGTGTACAGAAGATATGCTGGACTCTTCTTTTGCATATGTGTTGATGCGAATGATAATGAATTAGCATATTTGGAAGCAATTCATTTCTTTGTCGAAGTGTTGGATGCGTTCTTTGGTAATGTCTGTGAATTGGATTTAGTGTTTAATTTTTACAAGGTAAAACACAGCCATCCAATCATGTCAATTATATTAACAGTCCTTAGGTTTATGCTATATTGGATGAAGTATTCCTGGCAGGAGAAATAGAAGAGACGAGTAAGAACATAGTATTGACAAGACTAGATCATCTGGATAAATTAGAGTAAGAATAAAAAAAAAAGAAATCTACATTCTACTAAAATGGAAATGATCTTTTAATTTTCTGTGGATTCTATCTTTTCGTCTTTTGATTGGTTGAGCTCAAAATCTTTTTTTATTGTTGCATCTTTTTGATTTTTTTTTTTTTTTTTTCTTTAAAGCAAAATGGTTTTAAAGACACTTATTATTGATAATTATGATTCCTACACATTTAATCTATTACAACTATTTGATCGTCCTGAAGATGTTGTCGTCATCAGAAATGATCAATTCGGTTGGTAAGTGACCATGTCAACAATGAAAAGGGGGTGATATTAAGCTTAAATAGGGATCAATTTGTAAAAGATGTACTACCTTACTTTGACAATGTCATCATCTCACCCGGCCCTGGAAGACCGGAAAGATCATCTGTAAGTTGGATGGACCACATAATGCTCTATAACTGACACCTTTAAAAGGATTTTGGCATCTGTACACAGTTATTACAGGCACAGCTAGACCCATCACAATCCGATTATCATCGACCCATATTTGGCATATGCTTAGGACACCAGGGGATAGGATATCTACTAGGCGGAGAGGTAGAATCCCATGGATGATACGATACATGTATATTAATATGAATGTTAGATAACATATGCACCACGAATTATGCATGGTCGAATGTCACAAATTCATATCAATTATTCAGATCATGATATACTCGCTCACTGCCAATCACCATTTTGGGCTGTTAGATACCATTCTCTTGTTGTTGACAAAGACAGTAACTATTTATGGCGATATTATATACAACGTGTTTATTAATATCATCCACAGCTTTACCCGACGATTTGATTCTTACTGGATACTGTTTTGAGAATGAAGCTGATACGGAAGCACTACAGAATGCAGCGTACATTGCCGACCAACCTTCATCTACGACAAAGCACCATCACTTCCTATCGCATGTCAACGATCAAAGAACAAATCAGATGACTGTCATGGCCTTTCGACATAAACGGCTGCCCTTGTGGGGTGTTCAATTTCATCCTGAATCAGTATCGACTGAACATGGACATCAAATGATGCGCAACTTTCAGAACGAGACGAAACTTTGGATGCAAAAGGTAAGACGTTTTAAAGCAAGACGATATACTAATATTATTTGGAGTAGATGAATATATCCAGACGACCGTTCAATCCTCAAGTGTTATCTTATTCAGCCGCACGACCCAAGATAGAGATACCAAAAATAACCGAAAAATTCCATGCACTTGTCAAGACGGCACCCTGCTGGATTGATCCCGAGCTGATTGTGGAGAAAATAGGGGAAAACGAAGCAATGTGCTGGCTAGACAGCAGCCGTAAGTCATCACCGTATTCTCGGTTATCGATCGTGTCGATGCGCCCTGCATTTACCCTTTCCTACTCGACCCTACATCATCAATTGACGATTACAGAAGAACAAGAGCATGTGGAGACGATACAAGGCACCTTTTTTGACACTTTATCTGATCTTTTGTCTCGCACGAGCATTACTGATGTGCGCCATGTCGATGGTTCACCGATACCGAACGTAGCCTTCCAAGGCGGCCTTGTAGGTTATTTTGGGTACGAGATGAAACGGGAAAGCATGGAAGGATACAAGGTACCAGAGGAACAACAGTGCAGATGTGACAGACTTGAGCACAATAACGGGTGCTGTTTATGCGTGAGAGAACCCGACGCAGCATTTCAATTCACCGACAAATTCTTTGTATTTGATCATACCAAGGAAGAAGTCCACATCTGGTGTCTTGTGCGGGAAACAGGACAGGATACACTCCTCTCACGTGCTGGGTTTCACGATGACAACGATGCGACCCGTTGGCTGAACGATCAAAGAAATCAACTGGTAAAGATTCAGAACAAGATCAACATCCTGCCTGTAGCCACACCGCCCCTGTCACCGACGATCTACTGCAACACAATGAGCCCTGACACGGACCACAACCGATACCTCAGTGCGATCGATCAATGCGTGCAGTCGATCAAGGAAGGTGATGCCTATGAGATCTGTATGACGACGCGGTTCCGACTGGACCTTCCTCATGTGTCTACGCGGCTGTACACACAGTATCTGCGCAAGAACAACCCGGCGCCCTTCTCGGCCCTGATGCGATTCCCTCAACTGACCCTGATGTCGTCCAGTCCGGAGCGATTTTTCAAGCTGGATGTCGACAAGGTGGCAGAGATGAAGCCGATCAAGGGCACGATCAGTCGAGCGCTCGACTGTGTCTGTACCAAACACTGCTCTGACGAGCAATGTGAATCGAAACGACGACTCAAGGACGAAGAGCAGAAACAGAAGCTGTGGCAGGACGTCAAGGAACGAGCCGAGAGTTTGATGATTGTCGATTTGATCCGTAACGATCTCGCTCAGGTGTGCAAGCCAAGCACGGTCTGTGTGCCCAAACTGATGCATGTCGAAACGTTTGAAAAGGTGCATCATCTCGTCTCGACCATCCGTGGTCGGCTCTACCCAGAGGTCAATGGCGTCAAGGCCCTTCAGACCTGTTTCCCACCTGGGTCGATGACGGGTGCGCCCAAGTTACGTGCAGTGCAGCTGTTGGATCAGTTAGAGGATCATCGGCCCCGAGGAGTCTATTCGGGCTGTCTCGGTTACTTTTCGTTGAATGGAGCTGCCGATTTTAATGTGGTCATACGAACAGCTGTGATTGTGGATCGACATCTTTCCGTGGGTGGCGGAGGTGCGATCACGTTCTTGTCGGATCCTGAAGAGGAATGGAAAGAGGTTTTGTTAAAGACAAAAAGTGTGGCCCCAAGGTAAAAAAAAAATATAAAGGAGGGGGAATCAATGACTGATTATTTTATTGTATATAGTGTAAAAGAGTTTCTTGATGAACTTTGTTAGTAATAATAATCATAATAATACGCATCATAAACAGGTTCTTGCATTCGCTTTGAATTTTTTCGTTTTAGTCTTGTATATTCTTCATCTGATACCTGGCTCATTGATTTTCTTCTTCGTGGTCTTCGTGGTACGTAATAGTAATCTAAGGGAGAGTTATCATATTCTATGGGAGCATAATAATAATAATTAAGAGGCACCCTGGGCTGCGGCGGAGGGAGCATGTACTCTGGATAATTCTGTCGATAGATCATATCAGGCGAACTACGTGTACTGCTTCTTCTTATCGGTGTACTACTTGATGGTCTCGGCTTATTCTTTTCTTCCAATGATAGCGATTGGAGCATTCGATCGGCCATTTCGTAGAGTCTAGAAGCCATCTCTTTGATATCTTCTGGATTCCTTGTATCCATCTTCTTTTGACAGACACATTCGCCTTGTAGACTATTGGATCGTTGCATGGGCGTTTCCTCCCTGAACGACCGTTTTTTCTCCAGGGCAGGTATAGGTCTTTGTGGTTTAGGTTCTCTAATGGTGACATGGATGTTTGAGTTTGTCCTGGGTTGTTTCTGTAAAGGAGAGGTAGTCGTAAGATGGATGTCAGCATATCCTAATTTATCCTGTAGCTTTTTAGTTTCGCTATCTTCTGTCATGTTTTATAAAAAGAAAAGAAAGAAAAAGAAAGAAAGAGAGAGAATGGGTCACTTCTCATCTCTTGGTGATCACAAGACTACCCACTTTAGAAAAGTCCGTGCTCTTCCTTTTTATTGTCCTTCTGTTCAACTTGACCACATGATTTATTTTTTTTTTTGATTTTGATGCAAAACCTGTATATAGCCCGACTAATTACGAATGAGAGACCTTGTTTTGTATGTAACAAATTCTCCAATGTTGTCTTGACTTTAGCAGACAATAGCAACACAGATTGGTTTCCAGTATGTAAAAGTCACCTGGGTGATGTCAACTTTTGTACAAAACTGGGTGGTTCTTCCAAGCCTACCTCGCCTCAACTAAAGGCTGCAAAAAGGGAAAAGTTGGAAGCACGAAAGCCAGAGAGTGATAGTGTGAGTGATTTAGTGTCGACATTAGGGTCTGCTTGGAAATCATGGAGGTCTTCCAAAGATACAGATAAAGGAGAAGAAAAGAAAGAAGACAAGAAAGAAGACAAGAAAGAAGAGGAAGGGTCAGAAGTAGAAAAGAAGGAGGAAAAGATAGAACAACAACAGCCAGTACGATTCATTTTGCAAAAGGATTACTTTTATCTGCGTCAGCGTGAATATACAAAAAGGATTCAAAAGAAAGAAGCAGAGGAGCGATTAAAGAAGTTGCAGTTTCCAGAAGTACCTAAAAAAGATCCACTTAAGAAATAATATGCGTACACTTTATTCACAAACTGTAAATAAATAAGAGCCCACCAGTAAACAATAACCAAGATCATTTTACGTAATTTTATGCTTACACTCTATTCACAAATAATAATAAAAGAGACAACAAATAATCACAAAAGTCCATCAGAAGCAAAAGAATGAATAAAGAAATGACTAGTAAATCAGTTATTTACATTGATATTAAATACTTACATTATAAAGAAGAGAGTTTATAAGAGAAAAAGAGAGAAGCAAGAAAAGTGAGTAGCCTTGTAAAGAGATTATGAATATCTTGCACGAAGTGCATTAAATAAGGCTGACGATAACCAGTCCGGAGAAAGAAGGGGAAAAAAAGAAGTAAGCAAAGAGAAACCAAGAGAGAGAGCAAGAAAGAGAGCGGATGGGACCAAAGTTTGGCAAGAACCAAACTATCCCCCCCAACTAGCACCGGTACTGTTTTCGATTTTATGATCTATAATATTACGCGTCAGTTTCTTGCAAGAGTAAAGAATAAAACATACTTTAGGACTAGTTGGGGAATAGCTGGTCTTTTTGGTCCAAAGAAGGAAGGAAAAGAAAAAGAAGTCAAGATCAGACTATTTGCAAACTCGTTAACAACTTTTTCAGCTACGTGTTATTCATAAGTGTTGACGACATCATACAAGTCTCAGAAATATCAAGCTCATTTTATGTATAATTATATGCTTTCAAGTTGGAAACAATAAGAAAAAGTTTGTAATGAAAATTGTTAAGTGTAATCGTTATCATCGATTTTTAATTATATATGGATAATTTCTTTATTTCTGTATGTAAAACTACGTCTGCAATTTCTATTACTGCAAATGTCGCAATAGCTGCCATATGTGAAGCTGTGCTTATTCTATTGCGGCAGAATAATAATAGCATGGCAACTTGTCTGATTCACATGACTATTTACCTTTCAAACAAATAAAAGAATACAAGCAGTATAAGCCCTTTTGTTCTTGCTATGCACGTACATCAACATCAAACAAATGAAGGTATCAGGGTCTATGAAGCCAAACAGCCAAGACCAATTTTGTCACTTACTTAACAATGAGGATTCAAGTATATTGACTGATATTAATAATCTGAAGTGCGAAGATTTAAAACATATATTATAGAATTTCTTACCTTGCATTATTCATTATATTGTTTAAGATAGGTTCAGGTTGATCAGCCATTTGTTCTTCGAACCTTTGAAGACGGCGAATGATTTCATCTTGACTTTTACTATTGTCTACATTCGTTAAGATAGGTTCTCTGCCATACTCATCTACAACGTCTCCATATACATCTCCTTGGTAAAAAGGAAGTTCATGTAAGAAATTTATATTTTCGAAACTATGCAAAAAGCCAAATCTGAAGTGTGCAATTTTTTCTGAGAGTGTGCAAATAATATATTTTATGCTCATTGTTTGGTTTGATTTCCCGCTCTTTTTTTATTCCCTCAAAGTATAAAAAAAAAAAGTCTTTTTTATTCAACTTTGATCATGTCGCGTTCTTGCAATATTGGCTTATTAGCAACTGAAGAAGTTACAGATATAAGTAGATTTATTGAGTTTGCAGACACAACCACACATGACTTTGTTGTTGCTCCAATCACCAAACCCTCATTTCGACGTGTATTGAATCAAGATAGGACACTGAGCCAAGAAGAGCATGAGGCATGGAAAGATCAACCCGTGTTTGATCGTCAAGATTTACTTTTGAATTCTCCAGGCAAGTAATCATATATATACACGCTACACGATTATTTATACAACTATTGTAGAGTGGTCTGGTAAGGTCTTAGGCCTCTTTTCAGACTGGATTGACCTTGATTCACCTAGTGACGACATTCGAACATGTTCAGAAATTGCCTTTAAACAAGAAGCCGATTGGGCCACACATATTGGCTTAACGGGCACTATCTTTCCTACACTTGGTGAACAAGTACACAGCACGGCTCGTGTACTCAATACGGTATCGAGAACCATGACACCTCAGCTATGCGTCCGGGTATTGTTGACCGAAAAGAACAAGGAAGAAAATGTAGGATGGAAACGATGGAACCGATTGCGTCTGCTGACAGGCCACAACACCAGAATAGGCGTAGCGCTCGAAGTGACAGCCGAGTTACCTTCTTCAGAAGCACTTCTCAACATGTGGTTAGCAGAACCTGTCCGAGCCTTGATCGTTCCTGCACATGTCTTTGTGCCCAACCAAAAGGGATTCCCTGTCTTGTCAAAGCGACATCAGAACTTTATCAAGATGATGATGGACAAGATGAGACCAGATATCATTGTCACGGTGCCCAAGGACCCTATTCATCCTGCAGCCTCGCCTGCTTCCTATAACCAATACATGCATTATTTGAACAGAAACTTACCGGAACCAAATGAAGTAGAAAAGTTTGCGTCTGGGTATTTTGATTATCTTCAGATCCCTTTGCAGCCATTAGCTGATAACCTCGAAAATCATACGTATGAGACTTTTGAAAGGGATCCTATCAAGTATCAACAATATGAAAGAGTAATGTATAAAGGGAGATCAAACATTTTTTTAACAGCTTTATCCATAGGCTGTCTATCAAGCATTGTTAGAACGTGTTGAGTATCAATCGGATGTTGTTACGTAAGATATGATCTAGTCTTTTTCATAAAAAAGATATTAATATATTGTAGAACTATTATGGTTGTGGGCGCTGGAAGAGGGCCTTTAGTCAATTGCTGTCTCCGCGCTGCAGAAAAGTCATTACGCAAAATTCACCTTATTGCGCTTGAAAAGAACCCGAATGCTTATGTGACGTAAAATACGCATACACCTTGTTTTTACTTTTATTAATGATCTGATAGGTTACAAAACATGAAGGCACAAGTATGGGGAGATAAAGTTGATTTGGTATTTGCAGATATGAGAACATGGAATCCAGAAACAAAGTGTGATATATTGGTGAGTGAACTGTTGGGTTCTTTTGGTGATAATGAGTTGTCACCTGAATGCTTGGATGGAGCTCAAAAGTTTCTCAAAGGTAAAAAAAAAAAAAAAAAAAAAAAAAAAAAAAAAAAAGAGTTTGTAGGCTAACGCTTCTATTTTTTTTTCAGAGGGTGGTATTTCTATTCCTTCTTCATACACAACATCTATTGCACCCTTAGCATCTACGCGGATACGTAACAGCGTTGCTGCCTACAATGATCTCAAAAACTTTGAGACTCCCTATGTTGTCATGTTCCAGCAGGCGTATAGATTAGCTGAGCCGGAGGATTTATGGACCTTTTATCATCCTAATAAGAACATACCAACCGTGCCTATAAACAACTTACACAACAAACGAGACAGCTACGCTCAATTTGTTGTCGACCACGATGCGGTGATGCATGGACTGGCCGGTTACTTTGACTGTGTACTCTACAAGGATGTAACAATCTCGATTCACCCCGAAACGCATTCGCCTGGCATGTTTAGCTGGTTCCCCATCTTTTTTCCTGTGGCTCAGCCTGTCGAGATCACCAAGGACTCGATTGTAACAGTTCATTTCTGGAGATTGACAGACAGTGAAAAAGTTTGGTACGAATGGTCAGTGGTTGTTCAAGATAAAGATAAACAGGAAATATATGTATCACCTATTCATAATCCGGGAGGAAGATCGTACTATGTATCTTTATAGAGAAAAATATGTTACAGATATAGCTTGCAAAAAATATAAAGAATTAAAAATAAAAGTGCACATGCATAAGTAAAATTTACAGTATTTGCAAGAGGCCTTGTCGTCACCTTGTTGGGTACAAATCTAGGTCTATATTCTAAAGGAATCCAAGCGTCCAGCTAGAAAGAAGAAAAATTAGTGCAGCTTAAAAAAGTTGAGCAGCACATACCATTTCATTCAACTGTTTATCCCAGTAAAGAGTCCAGCGCACGAGCGTGACATTTTCGTGTGATCGAACAACGGTATGCTTACGAGGGCCCACGGCTGGAATGTTATGCGGCGAGCAGACAAGTTTACCTTGCTTCAGTAACTCCTTTTCTTCTGCGGTCAGATACCCTCCATTCTGTTTTCCAGCAAACGTCAATTGGGTGAACCCTGTTCTCTTTTCCGGTATGGCCGATGTCGTCTTCAACGGAGCAAACAGGGCACTGTTGATATTGAACAGAGTCGACAAGACACGATACGCTTCTTGCATAGGCTCAAGGTGTCTATTTGACAACCTTGTAGGCCACTTACTGGCAGCCACATGTATGTTGATATTATGATATAAATTGGAAACAGCGGCTATTAAGCTAGGCGATCGTCGCTCCTGTTGTTCCTCCGTATCATATAGATGCTCTGACCTCCACTGTGATGTCTTTCCCTCGATCTGCGTCAATCGCTCACTCGCCGCCTTTATCTTTTCCTTCACCTTGACCGCAGCCGATGTATGGCCATAGGCGATCTTTGCGATCTCCTGATCCCATTCGATAAAGGCATGTCCAGCATGATCAAGCGCCTTTTCGACAAGAGCCAAGAACCCGATCAGATCTCGAGCGGTATAAAAGACGTTGATGAATCGGTAAAGGATACGAAGCTGGCCAGCAACTGACATGGTTAACGAATCGGTATATGAAAATGTAGATATCCTTTTGAGCAAGATATCTACCGCAGAAAAGTAGTAAGGCACATTATCAAGTATGAACGGTGCCCAGTCTGTCTGTGTGGGTAAGAAGCTTTCCTTTTCGATACTTCGAAATGGTGTGCCTAGTTTCCAAGGTGCAGCCCATTGACACCAGAGCTCGATAATCTAAAGTTAATATGATTAAACATAATGAAGAGAGAAAAAAAAAGACTTGCCTGAATGTAATCGTCTGTCTTGTCCCAGTTGAGGGCAAGCCTAGATGTCAGCATGTACAATTCGTCGCGTGTAGCCTTGTATGTGTATGTATATACATTGTCTTGGGTATTATTTACAGATCGTCGTAGATCATGCCTTACAATGTAATTGATAAAATGAGAAATGTAATACATGAGAGTGGGGCTCAGTCTGTTATTATTGGTTATCCATGGCATACGTATCCAGAGCTCAGTCAGTGCGTCTATAAAAAAGGGCCCAACAATGGCCGGAAACGCCCGGTCGTTGATGGGGATCAGACGTGAGAGATAGTTGTCAAGGACGTCGGTGTATATGCTTGACGTTATGCTGCGACCAGGTTTAGTGAGTTGTGGTGGGCTACTACTGTCCAAAAAGGAGATGGTTGATGTATTTGGCGCGGTTTTATTCATCGGCGATCGAAGAGGTGTGCTTGTGAATGTAGACATGGGCGATTGTGCTGTTGCTGTTGACCAAGTGGGCAGGATGGCAAAGTTATATAGGTATAACTGTAATATATTTAATTGGATCTTTCTCTCTGAGCTGATACCAGACGGTAAGAGAGAAGACTGTTTAGTAGCTGATGTATGAAAATCTATGATTGAGCCAGAAGGTGACGATGGCATGATGACATTGCAGTGTTTGTACACTTGAGGTAATAGATGAATAGCACCTGTTGATAAGATCTTTCGAACCTCAGACTATATATATATAGTTAGACAATAGCCCTTGGTGTATAGCGAGTTTTTTACAGGTAAACTTTCATTAGATAGGTCATAATAGTAATCGGACGATTGACTGATCCTGAGTAAAGATTGGAAAAAAGGACCTTGAATCGACAACAAGTTTTTAAGAGCTTCATCTTGATGAGGTTCTAGTTGTGTTTGCATGAATCCTCTAGAGAGAGAAAGTGGGTTAAAGCATCTTTTTAGGAAACGATGGCGTGTTACCTTTTTGTTGGAGATCCAAACAATAAGTCCAGTAAAGTAGGAAAGAATGTATAGAAGGATCGAACGTGTTGAGTGCTTAATGAAGCACAAATGTGAGTCTCACAATAGTTGGATATATAGTCACAAATAGCCTTAATGTCGCGATCTTTAATAGCTTTGGCGTGTTCCATATGAGAATAATTGTATGTGAAAAAAAGACAAAGAATATCTTATTGTCCCCCTTTATATATATTCAACCTTGTGTGACTTTGGGCATTCCTTTTACTTTTAGCGTGTGGCTCTCTCCCTTTCTCTTTCTAAAGTATATGACTGTAAAGACTAGAAAAGAATAACACATGTATACTTAAAGATACGCGGTAGAGTTATTTGCATATAAACTTGTAATGAATCGAAACATTCGTTTTTTTAGTGTTTTTCATTGTTAAAAGAGAAAAATGCTGTGTCTGAACTTAAAAGGGAAAAATCCAGTGTTTTGGCCTGTCAAAATTTTAACTCTTTTTTTTTTCACTATGAGTGGGTTACAGCTAGAAGACTATTACAAGACACCAAAAGAAGTCTCAGATGCCTTAAAAGTGAAAGATCTCGCTTCACTCACCAAAGGGTTATCAAAGCTTAGATCTCAGTTATCATTTGCAGTCAAAGATCGTGTTGATCCAACTGAAAAACATACCCGTCCTCTTGTTGAATATGCTCAGTCATGTACAGATAGTCATGAGATCAATAGTTTATGGGATTATCAAGCATCGGTAACAAAAAAACAAGATATAAAACAATCCATACTCACATAATAATGTAGTCAAACATTCAAGATCTCGAATGTATGCTACCAGATATTGTTGGATTATTTATAAAACTATGTACAACACCTGTCATTCGCTCATTTGGGCTGCAGATTATAGAAACCATTCTTTCAAGACAAATGAAATATATTTATCGAGGCATATCTTCTATGCGTATTCCACATTGTCAATCTACCTTTCGTCTATTAACTGCAATGGCTTCATTCAATCCATCAACCACCAGAGAATTATTTATTACTTTTAATTTTCAAGCAGAGGTAACGTATCTATACACAGAGTGTGTGTGATAACTAACTTTATATCAGGGATTTTTACGTGCCTCGAGATATAGACAGAATAGAAAGAATAACAATAACCCTCAAAAGTATCTTTATGGTAATTAAGATTTATACTTTTTAGAACAATAATAACACTTGATAGACTTGCGAACAAACTATATATATTTCGTACTCGCCTTTATACAACACGGGGATGCAGAAATAAAGAAACAAGTCTTGAGTGTAAAGGGTCTCGTGAGTGCCTTGTTTACACAAATGTATGAAGATGCTTATCCTGTATGTTTATATAAACTATTAAATCGATTATATATAGTTAACATCTTTCTATAATAGCTAATTGAACTCATCCTCAATACTACCTATGAACACATTATCCTAGATCCAGCCGTTCCACGAAGCACCAAGGCCTTCTTTTTCTCTTCTTATATACTTGAAAAGATTGCAAAACTTTATACTCGAAATGAGCCTGAACCTATCAACTCTGAAGAAACGGCTACTCCGGCAGACATAGTGCATCACTTTTTAATTTCATCTTGCAGTGTACCTGATGTAGGCGTTTGTTTTCGTGATACAGCTTGGTATCCAGCCATAGTCTCCACAGAAGATGATAAGCCATCTCGCATCCACAACCGTGTGCTTGCAAAGTTCATCTTGACATTGAAGCCTGCGGATGATTTACGACAACAGGAATTACTGCTAAAGATACTAAATACATGCCCTGAGTTAGTTCAAGAGTAAGTATATTATGATATTCAAAAAGGACATATTAAAAAAAATACTTTTTAGATACTGGAAAAATACATCGCTTACATTTGAACCACGAATTTCAAGTAAATGGCTGGGAAATGCAACTGTTTTGCAAAAAGTAATATCGTTAGACGTACCTTCACTGTCGTATGGAACCACCGGAATGTATGCAGCAGATCCTCCTACAGCCGATACCATCTTGGACAATATTTTACCAAACGCGTTCGGACGTGCCACTTCTAGTAAGGGTCTGCAACATGCCAGTCCACTTGTGCGATATACAACGATGGTTGTCCTGTCTGCATCATTTCAAAAGTACAACAAGGTCAAACAAGCTTTTCAAAAGGTGATACACGACTTGGAAAGACTGGAAGACGGATCAAGATCATCCGAAGCCTGGTCAAAATGTTTACAACGTGTTCATGAAGGATTACGACGACGCACACCAGAGATCCAGACTGTCATAAACCTGTACAAGCAGACGTTTAGTCAAAAAAATGAAGGCATGGATAAAGCAGAACAGGAGAGTCAAAGAGAGTTTCTTTATGAAACCGCACTTCGAGTGATAAGATACTATCAAGAGTTTTTACCAGAAACAATTATGGAAGCAAATATAGATGTAAGCAACTTTATACCTGAAGACATATTATCGGTCAAACCAGGCCTTTTGATGCAACTGCTCCATCTCTTTTTAAGCATGTCCACCTTCAATTGGACCAGCCGATCGTCTGGATCGTCATCTACGCATCTCACCACTTTGCTCACGCTCTACCTTCAGACGCCCTATCAACATATTCGTGAACTTACTGGTAACCTCATCTACCAGACATTATCCGAATCATTCATGTTTGCGCATGACCCAGAAGAAGTGCAACTATGGCTAAATGCACTCCCTCAAAACCACTCGGATCAAGTGGCCATGTCGACATGTCAATCAGATGTCTTGCAATATCTTGACAATTGCATCCATCGTTTCAGCAAAACTCAGTATAAATACACGGACCAGCTTGTATCACTTGTTGATTCAATCCACAAAGAGCAACCTGCCTATTTACCTTCTGAGTACAAGCATCCTTTCAGTCCGCTCTTGCTCACTCTGTGTGAAAACTTGAAGTTTATAAAGACAGACAAGACACATGCTGTCTTTTATCTCACCAACTTGATCTTGCACCTCTTTACAAAACAGACCGTTCCTTATTACTTGCAACGTGTCGTGCTGGAAATCACTTTAGATGGCAGTAGTAACAATATGGATCCTACAAAAATTGATGTTTGGGGCATTCATCAGATGATGCATAATCTTAAAACATGTCTTGGTATAGAAGCAGCTGCTTCTAAACAGATAAAAAGTAGTAGTAATAATGATTCATTTAGATCATTGATAACTGGTAAGTCCAAAAAAAAACAGACCCTTGGTTTGCATGTCACTTTTAGCTCATGATACTTTTATAAAGAAGAAAATGTCCTGCAGATACCTGTTGCCAAAAAGGCCTTTACTGATGCCCTGGAGCAGCTTCCTGTTTGTGCTTTAGATGGCTGTTTGGAAGATGCAGCTAGGTTTTGTTATGAATCGTTGAACTGGAGACGGTTTGAACCGTTGGTAGAGTACCTATGTATTAGACACCCCTTGGCAGGCAGCTTCTTTCACTATTCGGTATTTCACAATGATCAAATAGATGAGTAAGTTAAACGTGTTTTAGTTTGTACAAGATGGACTAACAATTTGAAATAGTAAATACGCTATCGCACTGTTAAAACAAATCCCTTTCACCTATAACCTATATAATACGGTCGTCTTGAAGGAGTATAGCAACAGCTTAGCTTTGAATGTTTCAGAATATGCTATCCATACTCTCAAGGTCTCTCAGATTCCAAATGCGATCACATTTATATTCTTGCAACTTTTAATTGCCGTTGATGCTAAAGACTATGACGCTTTGCGATATCTTTTCAATCTATTGCAACATATAATCAAGCGTACAGAATCAATAGAAGATTACCATGTACAAACCCAACTTCAGCAGTCTATCTTTAAGCACCCTCTACTTGACTCTCTTCGTTCTGAACTTGTGACGACCCTTAGTTCTGACGATACTAGTGATGTAAGTTTATTCTACCTATCACCGTATGTGTGTATTTCTCACAAATATACCTTTTGACAGCTTGTACGTCTCGCAGTAGCATTTATCGATATGTTTGCACATGGCAAGCATAATGCTCACATGATTCTTGCTAGCCTTATCAAGGTGGATATGAAAGCAAATGACGATAAAAGAGAGTTACTGATTGCACTTGTACGGTACATCTATACTGATTCTTATAATCAAGACGTCATGTCCAGCCAAGCATTATACATGATTGCAGATATGTGGAAATCAGAGAAGCAAGTTCAATTGACTACCGAGATGTTATCGTTACTCGAAGCCATATCTGCCAAACAACAAGATGACCCTGCTCTGATTGAACTCTTGGCCGTGTTTTGCAAGCCTATAGTACAACATATTCTTGAAGGCAAGGAATGCTCTATTCCTATGATACTGTTACAATCTGCCTGTGTGTCTGCTGCTCTCGATGTCTCTGGTCTTATTGAAAGACGATTGGATACACTCGTGCTTACAAATAGCGTTGTCGATTTGATCATGATAGCAGACAGTATGCTTTTGGAGGACAGACGAACAGAGTTCAGCATGCAAGTGATAGAGTACATCATTCGACGTCTTGCCAATGGCATGTCAACATGGGAAGGAGGGGGCTTTTTTGATAAACTAACCAAGTTTGTGAAGGCTTCTCCCATCGAATGGTCTCGCATTCATTTAGAAACCGTTCGAGATTTTATCTTGATTACATTGATGGACAATATCTCAGATGCTTGTGCCATTCGCTTTGTAGAGACGGTTGTCGGTTTGGTGTATGGTGATTGGACTAAACTTGAACCATTAGAGACATATCTACGTCGCATCTTGGACCATCACGACTATTCAAAGTTGACCGATCCTAATTTGGCATACCTCGCCACACGACAGATTCCTGAAAATGATGAGCAACGAAGAGCTCTTATTCAGCTGATACATACACTCAATAGAATTCAGCCAGACGTATTGGCCAAAAATCATGGTTTGCTGGACACTCTGTTGACCAGTTACGGCGCGACTACATCATTTACAGATAAGCTTCTATTGGACATATTGATGACGTGCGAGCGCCACAGTCGATCCAGCTTATTGACGAAATTGACCATGTGGGGCCCTGGTACAGACAAGATACGTCAAGCGCATATGCAAGCAGGCACATTATTGCGCACAAATGCAGTATCCTCTGATACACTCGGTTTAATTGATCCAACGATCATGAAGTATACCTTCACACACTTTTCAGACGCCACAAGGAATGATTGTCCTCCGTTCCCAGTGATCTATGATCCTTACTTCTTTTTACCACTCTTTGCCAACATCATTTCATCTGGTATTGCCGATTGTCGCAAGTTGATTGACTGTAATGGGATTGGTCTCATTCTAGTGGGTATGTCGTCCACAGATGACAGCATTCGTCAAGTATGCTATCAAATGATGGATCAGTTTTATATATTGCTGGATCATGCCAGGTTCAAGGAACAAGGAGAAGTCATCTTTGTCTTGGACTTGCTTCGACATTCTATCACGGATAGATCACAAACGAACGTTCCTAGGGTTCCACTGTGTATATCGGTATGTGTTGCTCATACACTATCGATCCTGCTTCATCCTGGTCATCTCATGTTTTCTCATATTTCCAAATGGATATTACAACGACCCACACTCGACTTTGATGTAAGTTGTATGTAGAGATAGGTGATCATGTTTGTTAACGTCTTTATAGTATGTTCCCTTGTTTTCATCGCTCTTTATGTCATCATCGGCAAACCATAAAAAGGAGCGTCTATGGCTGCTGCGTATGCTATCATCGTCTCTTGGAACATTTGAAGATTACAAGATATTTTCTAGACAAAGAATATTTGATGTGATTGCCTCATTTTATAATTCAGCATGTGCAGATGAGAGTAGTAAAAAGGCGATTATTGAGGTGAGTTTTTATTGCCTATTCGCATCCAAAGATACTAATATATGCATAGATACTGGAACAGGCGATCAAGATACCGGGTGTTGCAGCAAGTTTGTTGACGCATAAAGGTTTACTTGCATGGATGTATCAAACAAAGATATTTGGAAATCCAATGTTGCCACATGTGACAATAAAAACATTGCTGTAAGATAGTTTTTACCAACATTATTTATACTTTATTTGCATGTAAATATGTTTGTTTTATATGAACGATATTAAAAGAATGAGGAAACAGATGGGCTCAGTCCTTTGTTTAGAGCCCATTCAAGTTAAATAAGTATCCACCCTACATTCCGTTGAATTCAAGAGATATTCAGTGTGACACAGGGATATTTTCTCCACGCCAAGCATATCATAGTTACCCCATATACCAACCACATCAGGTTAAAACAAGGTTTACACACAGAAATAAGCAA
>NW_019671937.1:1199-4535 GCF_002708625.1 Rhizopus microsporus ATCC 52813 | reverse complement strand
AAAAAAAGGCCTTGTATGAACAGTGACAAAAAAGGCTTATTGTTAAGAGGAACCGTGGTTATTGATTAAAAATTAATTTTTATTCTATAGACGACTGAAAATTAGTAAAGTATGCGTCATTTCTAGAAGCACTTGAAAAAGATACTTCAGCGCTTTCATCAAACCATCCCATAGGTCATCATAGTGTTTACGACGCCACATAAATTCAACAAGCACCCAAGGCATCATCTTCTTATTGCGCGGCCTTGTCATGCAGTTCACTTTGATCCCACTCCATATTCCTTTAATTACAGTTAATATTTTGCGACACTGACAATGTATTTTGTTTTACATTCAATAGTATTTGTATGTGCACCATCTTCGGCCACAAAATGAATCGAATGATTGACTGTTTGATGAATCAAAGGCCCACTATGTAGGGACGATACTCGACTGTAAGCCCGTCAGCTGTCCGTACGCACTATACTTCCAGGTAGGACAAAGCGCTCAATGATAGTATTGATAGTACACATATCACGGATTTCAACCACCATCAAGAAGAAGCATTTCGTTGGGGAGTCATTTTGACACCACCAATGACCTAAACGCCATCAGCGCGATGACCACGGCTACCCTTCCTCTTGCCGAATTTGGATTTGTCAATTTCCACGACAATTGGATTACCATCGGGATCAACGCCGCCTAATGAACAAAGCAGCCAGGGATAATAGTATCATCATACTCATACCAATTTGCACGTCATCTTCCTTAAGATCCTCTTGCAAAAGCTGGTACCGATCGTTTAAGACCAATGTAATAGCTTTTGGCGAGACACCCACAGTTTCTGCAATTTGCATTCTTCTTAAGCGACGCAATCAGTAAAAGAGAATCTCCAGAACAGTCGGAGGACTCAGATTGCGATAGGTGAAGAAACTGTTCAACCTAAGGCTTACAATAGTGCCTTGACAGCATCTAATACCAGCTTTGAGGCTCAGAATACCATCACAACGCCATGCCATACCATGTCGCCCTATAGGCTATAAGGCCACGAGAGAGCCGCCAGAGTAGGCGGCAAAGTCTTTTCTTGCAATTCTTCAGATTCCTTTAAGCTAACCCATGATAAATTGTCATGAGGAACATCTCGGCATTTTTTTGACGAGACAAAAGAATCAAGCTAGAATCATGTTCTGCTTCCAGCATTTTCTTCGATTTCAAAAGTGAATCTTTAAGATCGTTTGTATTAGAAATGTAGGAGAATTAAGAATCAGAGGTTTATTTCAGGGAGTGGGAAAAAAAAGTTGAACCCTACGCGCACGAGGAAATTCACGAGAAGGCTAATGTTACGGGTGCTACCTCGAAACGCTACCTATGCTGTTATCCAACGATATTTTCAAAGTGCGATGCCACTCTAAAACTAGCTCAGGCACAGAAACACTTTTCCATATTCTTTCGAATAAACTAAAATGAATATTCAATACACAATTGTTGTAGATGAAAACGCCAAACGCATTGCTGACATGGAAAATGAATTCAAAGATGTATTTTCTACCGGAAAAGTATTTGGTACTTTATTCGATGTCCGAGAGGCTGCTAAGACTTTTGGTGTAAAGCACAACTTTCCGTTTGTTGCTTACAAATCGAATCAAAAGCCCATTCACTTGATGTACAAGCATGGAAAAGAGTATGAAAACAATCACAAGCGTGTTTCTGGAGACGAAAGATCGTTGTTTGCCAAAAGGACACCCAGCGCATTGGCTGTCCTGCTACATTTACGCAAGCAAGAATAAATTCCAGTAATTCGAAATTTGCAGATCACACGCACTGCATCCTCACCAAATGGCTACGGATTGCCGAACGTACGCTGTTTTCCGTCATTTAGACGCAGTGAAGCCAACACTGTGCGCAATCTTTTTGAAAACACGAAGTGTAATGCGAGCTCTATTTTGGAGGTAAAGAGAAATAGTGAATGCCTTGAAAGCATCCACCACAAACCTTTTTTTCCCTCTCATTATTAGAATCTCAAGGCTCAAGGCATTAACAACTTAGTAACCAGAGACTTGCACAACATCAGGCAACAACATTTCAAACCAAAGAAATCCGAATCCAGTGAAGTTCTCAACTTTGTCAACAACTTGAAAATAAAGGATTATATTGTCAAGGTTAGAGCCAATTCCGACAATGCCGTTGACATGGTTTTTTTTTTTTTTGCAGAATCTGAGGCAATTGCGGAAGCTCGTCGTATGCCTGAGTGCATTGTAATTGATGCCATGTACAAGACCAACTCCCACGGGTTGATGTTGCTCAACACTGTTGGCACGAGTAACACTACAGGAGACGTAAGAGATACCTTAACAACGTATCATATTGCGGGAGTGTGGATAAAACATGAGAAAACCGAGAACTATTTGTGGGTTCTGCAAATGTTCAAGGATTCTGTGTTTCCTGACGCTCTGGTTGCAAATACCTCTTTGGAGCTTTCAAATGTGTTTGTGTTGCGGATACTTAAGGATTATAGCAATAAGTATAGAATAATTATAGTCATGTTAAGCATAACCTGAGATCCAATGTATTAATCCCAATTCAGGGCCGCTGTCGTGTTTACATAGATCACACTGTTATGTAATGGTTTAGGTGATACAAGACAAAGACAAAAGAAATCACTATGGGAAATTTTTCCCCGAAATATTAGATGTCCAGTAAATGCGCAGTGATTGTCCAGTAAAACCCTTAATTAAGTAATCTGTATTGATGGGCTTTAAATCTATTCTAGGAAGGATTAGCTATTTAAATTATCTGGCTAAGGAGAGTAGTCTGGTCACTTTTATCTCTAAAAGCTTAATCATGACTTATTTGAAAACATTTTTCTGCAGCAAATGCAAAAAGAAAATTAATGTCTTAATAAAAGAATTAGTAAGGCTAAACATGAAAGAATGTGTCTTGGCATTACTTGAGGAAGCAGAGTAGTTAGTACAGTGACTCAAAAAATTGTTCATTTTGAAGCCGTTTTTTGACTTCTCGGCTTGTAGTTCCTCTGGAAATGTCGCAAGCAAACTCAAACTATATCAAAAGATAGCCCTACTTCTTGGCTATCTTATGATATAAATGGAAGGTGTATTGTGTAACATAATCGCCGTAGAGCGCCGGTCAAAAATGAAGACCAAAATGAACAATTTTTTGAGTTTTTCTATTTTTCACATTTATTCATATTTAGTAATCAATTTGGCCACCATTGGTCTTAACAACCTTTCTTAATCTATCTGGCATGCTGCAGATAAGCTTGTCACATAATTCTGGTGTTACTTCTTTATACCAAATTTGTCTGACGCGTTCAAATAATTCATGCTGTTTTGCCAAGTA
>NW_019671937.1:0-943 GCF_002708625.1 Rhizopus microsporus ATCC 52813 | reverse complement strand
GAATTATGGGAAGGGCCTCTAGACTAAAGTGAACCTGATCTGACAGTGATTGTCGAATAAGGAACCATTGATCTGTACTACAGGAGCACTGGCGTTCAATTGAAGTATTGTAACGGCGCTCTAGGAGTTAGGTATAAGAGAGTTCACATATGATAGGTTATATGTGGAACAAGCTATAGCCGAAGAGCAGTAGCTGTGAATATTTATTGATAATGTTGTGATGGCACAACACAGGCATTTGTCCTTCCTTAGAAGATTCCGTCATTACGACATCCTCATCCAAGGGTTGCTGACGGGCGTTGCCAGCACGGTCTTCAGAGGTGGAAGCCCTCCTCAAGGACAACGCAGTGAACTTCTCCGAGATGCTGACAGATGAAGGCTGTCTACAAAGGGAAGAAGCTGCACCACTAGCCACCTCAACGTATGAGGGCGAGCCAGGGCGGTTGGAGTATCCTGAGCTAAATGTCGCTGCAGGAGAAGGTGAACGAGAGGGAGAACAAGGAAGAGAGCGAGAAGGAGAACGAGGAGAGAGAGAAACGGATCTTGACGAAACCGTCGAAGTGGAGGAGGTGGGGCTTGATGTGCGATTAAAACTGTTGACAGAGCGAGATGAACGAGTAGCGGCCATTCTGATTGTTGTTGTTGTGGTAGTAAGTGTTTGACTTATTGAAAAAAATGTGATATTTCTTGTGCTTATGTGTATATAGAACAGTAGGAGTCAATAGCTAACAATTACTATTCTTTATTTAAAGTTGAGAGAGGAACTAATAAATGAGGGTGCAACCTGAATATATATGAGGGATAACGACTGTAAATGTCTGACGCCGTCTATTAGCTGAGAATGAATAAATAGAGAATTAAGAGACGTGTGATCTATGTAAACACGACAACTACCGGCAGGTCGACGTACCATTATCCCAGATGTAGATAAGCAGTATATCAG
>NW_019671936.1:300487-339220 GCF_002708625.1 Rhizopus microsporus ATCC 52813 | reverse complement strand
AAACAATCCTGGGTAGTTATCGCTACCCTCCCCAGAATGCATCTTGGTGGTAAGTAAAACTAATATTAGGATATATTCCCTAATACTAACATACTTTTTCTCTCTTTTTCTACATACACTCATTATCTCTCTCCCTTTTAACATGATGTCGCTTTATTCAAACATAATTTTCTTTGTCGTCTTTTTACGTAAATAATTTTTTATTTTACAACAATATTTTATAAAATCAACGTCAAAAATTAATAAAAATACAGTAAGAGGTATATGGTGTGTAAATACTACACTGCCACTTATTCAAATCATTTCTAGATTGTATCCTTTCATTTTTTTATTCTTTCCCATTGATGCGATATTGAGTTTTTGAAACAAGTCTTTGTTTAGATTAAATCCTGTAAACAGTTAGGCCATATGATCCCTTTCTGTTGTGTTCACTCTGAGCTCATAATTATCTTCTCCGATTTATACTCTTTTGTATATAATGTTGTTGTCTTGATCGTTTAAAGGGACCTTTTTTCACTTTTAAATATTTTTATGAGCTTTCAAATAATTCTTCGTGAGGGCATCCGTGGTGGGTTTGTTGGACCTACAACAAGGTAAGTGCCGAGATTGAAAAAGAGACTACGAAATAAACTAGTTTTTGTTAAAGATATGCAGTTCAAATCCAAGGCGACAAGTCAGGAGCAACTGTTACGCAGTCAACCTTGAAACCAGACTCAAAGACAGATTATAATACGATGGCTGGTGGTGCTTCATTGTAAGTAGGCATGATGTGAAAGCTATATTTTATTAACCTTCTTTTCATCCATAGTGAAGACTTGGCTAATCTCGTACAAATTTTAAAGGACCAACTTTCCAAGTTACCCACAGAACAACCTCCGGGTAGCGAAGATATCTATGACTTAGATACCTCAATTATTTTTGCCTGCGATGATTTCGAATGGTGCAATGGTAAAAAAAAAAAAAAGGGAAAAGAAAGGGTATTTGTTTGTATTTACATCATTTATTTGTACCAAAATAAGGTGGTCCAGGAGGCTGTGCACAAGGTCAATCGTCTGTAAAAGCAACCGAAGAACAAAAGGAAAAGTTTAAAGAATTGGTAGAGTTATTGAAAGGTGTTGGTCAAAACTTTGCTATTTCAGCCGCGTGATTCTGTTTCAGCCTTTTCTGCTTGTTCCTTTAACTTGGCTAAGCGTTCACGGTTTCGTTTTAATAAAATTCTATTCACATTAGCTTTTTCAATATCTGCCATTTCATGCCAGTTGTTGATTCTACTCATTGTACCATCCTCGTTAATGACTATGCAATGGTAAGCCCACGTATATGTCTATTGTTGTTCATACTTTACCTACTGGGCCAAGTTCTTTTAGTTTGAGTGTATCATTGACACCAATAGTCTGTACTGTTTCTTCTGCAGTTGCTGGTAAAGCAAGAAGAGGTTTCTTTGATTCAGAAGCAGTTGTCATTCTAGCGATTCTAATAAACTGTCTAAATGGTGAAAATGTTGACATAAAAATTAAAAAAAAATAGAATAGACCAGTTTTATATGACCGCAAAGAAAAAAGTTCTAGAAATTACACTTTTTCTCTCATTTTCTTTACAATGACATGAAATAAAAAATTAAACTATGTATTTTACTAAAGCCTTTAGAGAGAAAGGAAAATATGACTATATTATAATATAGCAAGTAAAGCTACATTCTATAGTTTTTATAGTACAACCTCCCCTGAATTGTCATGTCTAAACCAAGGTCTCTCCTAATAAAAAGGAAACTTTTTATATATGTTAAAGTATAATGAATTAAGGTTGCTAATATTATTGTATCTGTAAGAAAATGCGCTTAGCTTTTGTTTGAACAAAGGAGTACCAGAACAAGTTACACTAACAACTTTTATGCAGCGCAATATTTACCAAGATAAAGTGATTGTCCTATGATGTTTTTTTATTATAATTGTATTTCTTTAAAATGAGGCATATCATTCATAATCTCATGTAAAGCATTTGTGGGCTATCGAGATATAGTGTTTATATACAACAGTAAGAGAAAACAGCCAGAAAAAAGAGTCTTTTGTTTATTAATATACTTTCACTCTGTTTGTAATGCTGCCGTTAATTCCTCCTTTGAGGGGGCTAAATCTAATTTGTCAAATCTTCTTGTATCATAGAAAGTCGCTGATACAATTCTTCCATCAAAATATCTACCATTCAAGTCTTGGACAGCCCTTTTTGCTGCTTCTATGTCTGTAAACTTTACAAATATACGAACAGCTTTATCATCAGGTACTTTTCCACGAGGTACCTTTTCTCAATTGTTAATAAATGAAAGCAATCTAGCAAAGTCTAAGCTTACTTCAAATATCAAGCATCTTTCCACTTTGCCATACTTTGAGCACTCTTCTGCTGTTTCTACTTGTAGCATGTCATCTACTTCGCCTGGTCCAACCATATTTGTTAGCATGACAGTCCTCGTCATTTTTTCTTTCACTTCCTTCTTTCCAGGAATATTCACTGCTTTTTGTGTAGAACTATCGATAATGACACCGTTACCATGTCCAATAGGTTTCACTTGTAGAGCCTCTTTTATGCCTTCTCCTTCTTTACCAAGTCCTTTATATATGTCAGAACTTTATCATCTTTATTTAATCTAGACCTCACCTTGACCTTCTTGCCAACCATATTTTGCTAATACTTTCCTTGCAATGTTTTGAACTGTAGCTAGTCTTGCATCATCTGGTCTGAGATTTCTTTTTAATAACTGTCTAATTCATTATTTATGGCTTACTTTGATTGTGGTAACTCTATAGGCGACTGTGGCTCTCTATGCATTTGTTGTTGCTGCTGTTGTTGACTGAGCATCAATCTTCGTTTATAAACGTCCTCTGCTGTTTCATTTAGATCTATCTTTGCTGGTGATGTGGAGGGTAGAGGTACAAAAGATTGGTTGTATGCTGACAAACTTGTTCCACGATATTTAGGTACTGTATTCATACATGAATCAATGATAAGTGTAACCTATACCCTGAGTGTTTCCTCTTACCTTGTGAGCTTGGTGTTGGGGAAGGAGTTCGAGATTTTGATCGTGAACGAGAATATGAACGGGAATATGAACGAGAATATGAACGAGCATAAGAAGGTGACCTTGACCTTGACCTTGACCGAGATCTTGACAAGGATAGATTAGATCGTTGTGCCTGTTTTTT
Organism: Rhizopus microsporus ATCC 52813; assembly: GCF_002708625.1. Classification (NCBI taxonomy): domain Eukaryota; kingdom Fungi; phylum Mucoromycota; class Mucoromycetes; order Mucorales; family Rhizopodaceae; genus Rhizopus; species Rhizopus microsporus. The sequence goes on along the minus strand of NW_019671936.1, from coordinate 336,023 downwards.
TTCCCAGTCTCTTTGCCTCTTTTGCCTTTCGCGAAGATCTTTACGTTCTTCTTTATATTGCTCATAGTCATTAGGACGATGTGGGTCATAGTCTTCCAGCATGTTGAATACAATAGGTTGAGGTTGATTGTTGGTCATATTCTTCTTCTTTCCCTTTTTCTAACCGTTGTTGTGAATAATTTCCGCATTACAATTGCTCTCCATTGTTGTCAGTATTTTTTTTACCTTTGGTTTTTGAATAGAACGAAATCCATTCACGTCATCAGGCGTCGATAAAAGAGGGATCGCACCTAGATCAATAGTACTTGTTGCTTTTGTCTCTTGCTGAACAATGGTATTGTCAAGTGCTTTATCTGTCTTTTCTTTGTTTACTGTTTCCACTGATACTATAGTAGCTCCAGCTGGAATAACTGATCTGTTTATTTTCGGCTTTGCTTGAATAGTAGGCCGACGTAAAACAGGCCTGAATTTGTTGATAGCTGACCAGCCTAATTTTAATGTCGAATTAGAATCAGTCCTTCTATTCCTTATCAATTTACCTTGAGGAGTAGGATGAGCTGTAACTGGTACAACTGGTACTGGTACTATCGGCGCTGTTGGTGCTTCTGTAAAAGATGTGTTTACAGCAGTAGCAGTAGTGGCAACAGAAGAGGAAGAAGAGGTAGAAACCTGGTTAGTCTCAGGAGGAGGTAAAGATGAATAGAGTGAATATAGTGATGAGCTTTGAGCATCTTGTCTTTGTTTAGCCGCTTCATCTTTCTTTTCAGTCTTTGAAGGTGGAAGAGAACCGTACAGGGAAAAAGACATATTATCAAGAAGGAAAAGAAAAAGGAAAATACAAGTTTAAACGCAGAACAGACAGAGAAAGCCTTGTACCAAAGATGGTCCATTACTTTATTGAAAGGCATATAAACAATTTTAGTCAAAACGAACCGACTATCCAATCAGAGAAAGGACACATCGAATCTCGATATCATAAAGAAGTAAAGCAAAGTAAGCAATAGTGTTTCTTTTCTCTTCTTTCTTTTTGCCTTTTTAAACGAAAGCCACATTTTTTCAAGTGACAAAAATAGTATAAATTTCATTAAAAACTACGCTTTTCTTTTTCTTTGCATAAGTTGATTTGAGAGACAATGAGTGATACTGAACGTTCTGGGCCATCGATGGACGATGAGCTTTCACTTCCCAAAGGTAAAATGAATATGACATATATCGACGCTTATATATAACATTTAATAGCTACTGTACAAAAGTTGATTAACGAAATGATGCCAGAAGATATTGTCTGTGCAAAGGATACACGAGATCTATTGATTGATTGCTGTGTTGGTAAGATTAGAGCTAGTCACAGGATCGTTCTATTCATGTTCTAATGACTATATCCTTAGAGTTTATACACTTGATTGCATCAGAAGCGAATGAAATATGTGAAAAAGAGACGAAAAAGACAATTGCTGGAGAGCATGTCGTGGCAGCTTTACAGACTCTAGGTTTTGAAGAATACGTTGAAGAAGTAGAAGAAGTGTTTAAAGAACATAAAAAACAGCAAAAGGTAGGATATTAAATCAAAAGGATCTAAAAACGATACTAAGCTTCGATTAGGATCGAGATAAAAAGAGTACAAGACTAGAGAACACAGGCATATCTGAAGAAGAGTTGCTAAGACAACAAGAGTTACTATTTGCTCAGTCAAGACTTAAGTTTGAAGCACAGCAACAGTAATACTAATCTCTTTTTTTTTCTTCTTATCTTTATATCTCTCCCTTCTCTCTCCTCTTTTGTGTGTACAGTTTATATAAAAAGATGATTGCTGATCCTTTTTTTGTGTGTGTCTTTATTCAAATCAATGTAGAAACACCACTCCTTCAACATCACACAGCTAAACTTATAATTATTTAAAAAGATACAAAAAGAACCGTTAAACTGTTACAATGTATTCCACAACAACCATAAGCATCGGGAGGCAGTAGAGTACAGTGCATCCACTCTCAAATCGAATATTTTTTGAACTTAGTGGTACATTTTTCGAAAATAAAATGGAACATTTAACCAATTAACTTGGAACTTAAGTTGGAGCACACTGTGAACCCAATCTGAACACTTTGAAATTAATATGGAACATTTTATTTAAATAGAGATTTTGTTTAAGCAGTTTTGGAAATGATTTTTAGAGTGTTGAGTAATGTTGACAAGGTGAGATAAAGAGACATCATTACATGCTTCAGTTATTCTTTGTGCGAGTGTTTCAGACTCATAAGTTGATTACGCTTTACTTTATGCTTAACTATTGTACATTTATTAATTTTTGACGTTGATTTTATAAAATATTGTTGTAAAATAAAAAATTATTTACGTACAAAGACGACAAAGAAAATTATGTTTGAATAAAGCGACATCATGTTAAAAGGGAGAGAGATAATGAGTGTATGTAGAAAAAGAGAGAAAAAGTATGTTAGTATTAGGGAATATATCCTAATATTAGTTTTACTTACCACCAAGATGCATTCTGGGGAGGGTAGCGATAACTACCCAGGATTGTTTAAACAAACAAAAAAAGGAACGGAGGATAGAGAGAACCCAGGGCGTCAGAAGAGACTATTGGGGAACGTTCCAGATACGCGCCAGAGAGCAGAGAGGGCGGGACAAGCGACTCAGAGCAAGGACCATGAGGACAGGCTAGTTTTGATTTGTGAATCTTTGAACACTCAGAGGGACATTTGATAACTGCTGTAAAGAAGTAAAAAAAGGACTCTTTTCCAAACAAGTTTCAGGATCGAGTACTTGAGACAAAGAAATCATATCAAATAGGAGCAATCTGCTTCGTGACCATTCAAGAATATGCATTGCCAGACATGACTACATGGAAAAACCGAAAAAAGAATTTAAACTTTTACAAAGAGATTAAAGAGGGCTATTCCAATATCAAGTTAATTGCAACTCCAAGGCAGCTCACCTATTAATATTACTGTCAAATGGGATAATGAGTCATATTCTTTTTGTATTTGTTATTACTCTGGTAACATTACAATGGTTTCAATACGACATCTCAATTTGGAAATACAGTATATCCATGGATTTCAAGGCTGGTACTACGAAAATATCCTTGGTGACGACAAGTTTACATTTCGTACAGCATGAATTTTGTTCTCACCATTAGATGCATTTATTTTCGATCACAGGCGAATTTACTTTCCGGAAAGAGTGTATAGCCCAGAATTGTTCAATTGGATTCAATTCTAGAGAGTATGGAAGAAGATATACGCATTTATAGTCTTTATTTCTATTCTCCATCATATGGTTTACTTCACTCAATGAAGGGATCGGAACATTATCCATGATAAGATAGAAGCCTCTTATTTCAGGATATCTGTCCATGATGCCCAATGTCTCTCTGATAAAATTAAGATATGGCCAGTTGTTGTACCTTTCGTTTGAGGGGCTTTGGATAGGGCAGCTTCTCTTTTTTTTTTACCACCTTGGATCTTAATTTTTTTTAGGAGGCAGAAGTACTCTCATAGCTATATTAACAACACTTATGACCGATATTGCTCTAATAACAGTATGTGATACTGCTTTGGTACCCTTTCTAGACCATGTTCTACTGCGTCTCATATTTATGTCGAAATTGTACTCGTCAATAAAAACACAGTTTCTTGTAAAGTCCATGTCTGTGTCCATCCATACTTGTGCCCACTTCAATCTTTTTTCTAATTTTTTTTTTTTTTTTTTTTTTTTTCATCGCTATGAGGGCCTGGATGCAATGCGGCAACTTTTAAAGAGAGATTACATCCGTCCTTCATAAACTCATAGACTCTAGACTTCTTAATAACAAGCCCTTCAAAAGCTGCTGTCAAACTTTCTACAGCATTAGCTATAACAGCAGATGGATTTTTATCAAAAATCAACCAAATGTCGTTTGTGCGGTTCTGAAGCTTAGAGGTGGGCCTGCTACTACGGTTGGACTTTTTTTTTCCATTTCATAACTATCAGGGTCGCTTAGGTACTTCTGATACTAGTTATTTGCTGTACTATGGCTCACATTGGCTCTGGAAGCCGCAGCATGAACGGATAGGCCTTTTTGTAGCCTCTAATAAAAAAGCAATCCACGAGTAGTTCCATAGTGCAAAATATATTTCTGCCCTTTATCTGAGCCAGTATCTCTTATGCTATTACTAATACCAGTTTCTATACTGTTGTTTTCAGACATTTTGACGTCCAAAGGTTTGTTTTTCAGATACTACTCGAAATCTGTCAGTTTATTCAAATTGTAAGGATTGCCTTCAATCTCGAAATCCATAGCTTCAGTTCTATTTTCGTTCGTAATGTTACAGGAACCGTCTTCACGTAAAAAAAAATAAGCTCATTATGAATTATGAAAAGTAAAAATAAAGATATACAGACTTAAGTTCACAGTTTGCGGTGATATAGAAAACTAATATGTATTCCTGTTGCACGAATTTTGAAGTCGGGTCACTGTCAAGAAATTTAGGCGGTTGTCCCTAAGAGCTTCGATATATTTTTAATCTATGACCTCACTTTATTACGTTGACTTAAAAAAGAAATACTGATTTTTTTTTCACCCATGTTCTTCTTTGGATAAGTGGAATATCTACTCTTACATTTTTTTAACCAACCACTACACCTAACTTATCGGACGGGAGAGCCACACCAACCAACTTAGTTGAGTTGGAGCTCTTTGCGAGATCTGTTGGGCTTTCGCTTTTTTTGTCCGTTGGTGTTGACCCCGACTCAGCCATCCCATATCAAGCGAGCGTTGAAGTGAATCTTTTATTTTTATTTTACAAGAAGCTTCAAAATTACTAATTCAACTCTTCCCCACCTCTGGGGAAGATGCTCAAAATTGTTAAATTGTTAGTGATCCATCGACTGTGTTCAAATCATTACCAACAAACCCTTCTCTGAATAACATTGCATGTAGGAGACTAACCTCATCTTACAAACAATGGCTGTATTCTTTTTTTTTTTCGTTTAAACATGACATTTTATTGATGGTCCAAATGAGCGCAAAAATAAAATAAACGTCCGCTCGGACCCGTTCAATCCGTTTGGAAGTGTATGTTAGCGAAAAAAACCCCTTATGGATACAAGGGTAAAAAATGTAAACGGAAATTAATGAGTAGGGTTATCGATGTAAAGTTAAATGAATTGCTTTAACCATACAAGAAGCTTTTGACCATGGCAATGCTTAGTAGAGATCAATTTGTTATAGTGTAGCTGATCTAATTCATTTAGTAGAGAGCATATGATCGACTATCGTTGAGACCAGATGAGGGCTAGGTTTGGGGAACCGAAGGGCGTAAAGGAAGCATATTCAGAAGGAATGACAGTGAATCTCGTATAGTTTCAGGCATGAACAGCGTCGATGCATATCAAGGCAACTAATAGCGTGGTTCTTAGATAGCTGTTGCGTTGGGTGCTTAGCGGTTGCGGTTTGCCACCAGGAAGCCAGCCTAGTCTCCAGCGTATACAGCGACTGCGCTCTGACTTAGACATGGGCAACCAGAGTATAGGATCCAGAGAGATTGATCGATGGCAGCTAGAAAACAATTTGGAGTTTCGGCATCGTTGGCGGATCTCTAGATTCTGTTGCAAAAAACACCGTTTAGCAGCCTTGAGTGAGTGAGTATCGGGTTCTTCAGTAGTAGACAGCGCCGTTTACCAAAGCGATGTACGAGAGAGAGCGTACCACTGGCTTCCTCTAGTATTGCAGATATAAGGTAACAGACAAGCAAGCAGTGCATCTTCTGGCAAATATAAGGAACTGTTACGGCGTGTAATATATATATTATCGCCGTTACATTTAGTTGAAGATGGATACTACCTTACCACATGTGATCATAGCAAGATATCAACTATGAAATTACATAAATACTGCATTTTTAAATAAAATAAAAAGGAGAGAGCTTTTTCTTTGGTACAGAAATTGGTCATTACTTGCAAAAACACTAGAAGATTCGAACCCTTTCTATTCACATAAGAATTAATCTTATCAGTAGCATTCCAAAAGTTGACTTTTCCCCTGCAATGACCACTAAAGGGCCTATGTCTCCCTTAAAAACAAGCATATAATATTTAATTTATCATATTACGACTGTCTTCTTCTTTTGTAAATCAACATCTTTCATACAACTTGCGTGTTTAACTACATATCAAATAAGGATAAGGATCATGGGTACATGAAAATGAAGAGCTCACATAAATAAGTCGTGGTTTTAGTATAGCACAATTCTTTATGATTATATCTGAAGTAGGCTACAAATAAAACATTCAAACACTGATAAGCAAGAAGCTTATTTCTTTTATCAATTCATTTTCGAAAAGGTCTACAAGGGGCGAGGCGGTACAATATAGTACGGAACTAGAATCCCCTAGAGAATGGGGAAAATAAATTAAGCGTACAAGAGAGACAAATTATTTACTCCATTTGAAAGAATAGAATTAGTCACTGCAGGCTGATCTTAATTCTACTGTATTTCATGATTATAGTTTCTGTGTATCTAATACAAACCTTTATTTGTGTTGTGTTAACAAGTAAAGTATCCTTGACGGTATTAATTATTGGATCGACAAAGTAAAGGCTATAACAGATTCCCTTCTAGGGCTTATTGAGTAGTTCCTCTGCTATTTTATCTCCATATAAGGCTTATTTTTCTCCATTTCATGCATTCATGTATTTATATTCTTTTTCATGGTTATAAAAATCCCTTTTCTTCACCGCCCAATAAATTACATATTTGAAAATACCTTTCACTCACGATATGCGAGTATCCATGACAATAAAGTCATCAAGTGAAGTATGTCACGTACCTTAGCAGGCCATTCTGTTTCGAGCGCCATTTGAAATAGTTTATGCAGACTTAGAAGATCCATTGCTTTACTATAAAAGTGAACGTATAGTCATTAAATCTCTCACAATTATAATCGTCGCCAATTTTGGTCTACACTTCACAAGCAGAAGAGAAAAGGATAAGGTCATAACAACAGAAAAGAGAGGATAAACATTTTACCTTTTTTTTTCATGTGCACTAAAAATAAAAATAAAAACATTACAAACCCTTATGCTTCCCTAAGTCAGCAACTCAATCGCCTATGTTTCATACTTGATAAACAGGTTTTGATACATAAGGGTTAGGACGATTTGTTTTTGGTTCTTTTTAGCAAAAAATAGTAATTCATTATTACTTTTATGAAACAAACTAGAGTGGCTAACCAAATAGATCAATCATGATTGATTTTCTTTCTTTGATTGACAAATAACAACTGTAATGGAATCAATTGCATGTGTTCCACAGAATCGGCAGCCTAGTGCTCTTTGAGAAAAGCCTTATTTTTTGTTTACTATCAGCTGCATCTTTAAAGATGCCGTCCCCTCTCAACTTTTTTCCTTGTATATTTAATTCTCACCTTACTTTTTTTTTTTTTTTACTCATTCTTAAAGAAAACGACCAGAAAAATAGGAAAACGCGTATTGAAAATAAGAAAAGTGAAGCAATCATAATATAAAAAAAATTATGTGTGTGTGCGTGAGGTCAACTTTATGTAAACAAGCGGCCTTACAAAAGAAAAGGGCCTGTGAAAAAAATATGCAAAAAAAAGGGAGGAGGCGTTCGGATGCTCGGATGTGTTCTAATATGGAAGAGATAAAGAACAAACTATTTATTTATTCATACTTTATTGGAGAAATGAGGAATGAGTCATTTATTTTCAGCCTAAATAACGTGATTCACTTAAACAAAAAGCTATAAAAGAGACCATCATTCTTTTCCTTTTTCCTTTTTTTCTTCATCCTTTATCTCTTTTAAAAATTCTCATATGCTTTTATTGTTTCCTATGTTGAAAAGGGTACAATGTCATTTTGGAGGCGATCCCAAAGTACATATAACTAATGTCATCCTTTAGAAAATACATTTTTGCTGGCTCTATTTCATGGTTCCTGATGCATCTTACTCTATCATAATGACCTCTCATGGGGTGAAGCCTTAAAAGAATCTCTGTTGCTCGCTAATACTCCAAAGGTGCTTGCTACTGCTTATCAATGCAATCAAACAAATACTCAAATACCTACTCATGCTTATCAATGTCTACAAATGATCATCAGTGCCTGAAAATGCTAGTGAATGCCTGTCCCATGCTTATCAACGTCGGAAAGCCCCTAAAGGATTTTGCTCACGTCTATCAATGTCTGCTACTAATGAATACTGCTTTGGAGTAACTACATATTCAAGTCCTGAAGCCACAAGAAACATAATCAATAAATCTACTTTGCCGCTATCCGCCAAACTCTATCAAACTCTGCTACAAGAAAAGAAGAAGAAAAAACAAAAAAAAACTAACCAGACAGGTCGCACTTCTTTACACTGGATCACCCCGAAATGCTCCTATTGTTATGGCTCTGCCTCTACAGCTGATGAATCGCCCGTAAACCCTCCCTTGCTGCTGAGCTCGATGGTTGCGATGCTCCAAAGGTTCAATATTCCGATGTCTCCACGGTCATCACCCCTTTCGAAACGCTTCGTCCTAGGTACTTAGAAGTGCACTCTTTGTACGTTGAAGCACCTCTTTCGTTGAACTTACCGTGGTATGGTTTTGAGATTGAGTTTTTATTTTTGAGTTTTGAGCCTTGAGTGCTCCTTATTCATGGAGGGTTTACACCGTGTAGTCTTCTGGCATGCAGTCTATGGTTCTAGTCATCTTGGGTTTGAAAGCTAGCGATAATGTGGCCTTCTGGACTTATGGAAAGAAAGAAAGAAAAAATCTCTATTTGCTCTCTTAACTTGGCTATCAAAAAGAAAATCTCTACTAATCCAAAACTCACTCCCTCTCTTTGGAAATCAAACTATTGCTTACTTTAATAAAAACTTCATTCTGTTACTCCTATACTTTGGCTTTTTGTTTAATCTTGATAAAATATATTCGCTTGACGCACTTTTCTTTATCTCTGATAATCCAAGGAAACAGCAGCTTAATGATTACTTCATGTGCATCACTATGGAGTAGCTTGTAGCAACAATCACTATATAATCTCACATAGATAGTCCTCATCAGTGGCATTAGAGTCATCTCACATGTTCTCAGAGGACAAAATATAGGCTGAGAAAATAATAGTGTTGGCCTTCTCGGACGTGGATTGTTGCTGGTTGTTTTCATTATTGTGTGATGCATGCTGGTGTTTATCAACGAGATGATCTTGGGCTGAGAAGCCCTTTTCGTAAACTGGAAGCTTGTAGCTGAAATAGCGCCTCTGGTCGACGATATGGGTTTGTAATTCCGTAACCTAACGCCATAGGGCCTCTTTTGTCCGATTGAGGGAGTCAAGTCAGCATTTGGTCAGCTTTAAGCTTTTTTTTTCTTGTGGTAGTGCATTTTTCATCAGATTTATAATTCTGTTTTTAGAGCGTAACAAATTCTTCACGATTTTATACTCGCTATTATACAGCAAAAAAGAATAAAATAAAATTGATTGATCTAAAAAACGCAATATCACCTTATTCTCAAGATTGTACCACGATTAGGGATGATTTAAAGTATTAACGAAAGATTGTATTTCTTCAAGCTATATGGAGTTTGCCAGTGTGCATAGCACGAGTAAACATGCACTCTATGTAACCAGTTCTATCTGCTGTGTCCAGCGTTAAAATTCTAAGAGTAAGATAAATCAATGGCAGACAATGTAAATTCTTTGTTGAAAAGATGAGCAAATATTATTAAGTATGATCTGAATAAGAGAGAATTAGTGTTGTCAATGTCATTAAAATCAGTATTATATATCATTTTCAAATACATATAAAGAAATAGAAAATTGAATATGCTGTTAGTTTACTAGGATTATTTCATTAAACACGTCAGGTGCCATTCCTACCGTCTATGTCAACTGGATCGATAGGAAGTTCCAAGATGTAAATCAAAATGGCTTTATTTATTCTTATATCCCTGACTTATTACTGTAAGCATTCGGTGACAGATATCTCCTTTGCTTTCATTTGCTTGAGACAACTCCATTATCGTTTTAGTCAGAATCAAATCATCCTTCTGACAAACCTAATGCTGAGAACAACCGCCCGAAAATGTCCAACATGGTATTGTTGTTAGACCGTGTTGGTTTGCAGTAGAATTTTTTTTTCACACCTTATAAATACAGTCTACTTGTTGACTGTTGAACTAAAAGAAAAAAAAGCTGCTTAGAAGATGTATATTTATACTTTTACAAAGATAAACAAAACTCAGACGAACGACATTGTGTTATTTGCTGTAATAAAGTAATGTGAAAGCCTAGAAATAAGTGAAAATTAAAAGTTTCGTTAATATAATTGCTGCAACTTAAGAATATGAAGCTGGCTTTATTTAATCAACTTTTATACAAGTGAAATATTTAATTGTGCCAATAAAAAATAAGAGATTAACTGTAATTAATACATTTAAATACTCTATGCTTAATCCTTATCAGAGCTTTAATGAGTGAGAGCGCTTTCCATGATAGGCCAACATACACATATGTATGTAGATTAAAATCTCATGCCCAAATTTACCCAGACAAATCAATCGATATCCCTGATCGGAGTTTATTTAATTCGATTTATAAAACTCAGTTCTCGTGTTTTCAAAGTAAATTAAACTTTTCTTTCTCCACCCCTTCATTTAGTTATACATGACTTCCAGCAATTTAGACTTGGTGCAAGTCTACACCAAAGGAGTCAAGGCCTGGTTTCCTGATGATACTCTCGGTTGGACCTCAGCTACTGTTGTTTCGAAAGAAGAACAAGCAGAGTTTATCAAAATTATCTTTCAAGATGACAATGACTCTGAAAAGGTAAGACCTTTAAACCTCTTTTGTGAATTTACTAACACTGCTTATAACCAGCAACATGTATTTGAATCCAAAAAAAGCGAACTTCCCCAAGCTACACTTCCTCCACTTCGCAATCCGCCAAAAATGGAAAACACAGACGACTTGACAAACCTTAGTTACTTGAACGAACCTTCAGGTACACAAAAACTTGTAGCAAAAATAATAGAAGCTGACTCAATAACAAATTGACAGTGCTCCATACTATTAAAACCCGATATGATCAGCACCATATCTATACATACTCTGGTATCGTCCTAATCGCTGCTAATCCATTCGCACGAGTATCGCTTTATGATCCTGAGATGATTCAAAAATACTCTGGCAGTCGAAGAGAAGACCTCGAACCTCACTTGTTTGCTATTGCCGAAGACGCCTATCGATGCATGATTCGTGATAACAAGAACCAAACGATTATTGTATCAGGAGAAAGGTAAAGAGGGAGTGTTTTTTTTGTATTTCTTGTCATAGTCAAAGAACCATCTCCTTAATTTTTTTTTTCCCTTCTCCTTTTATGATAGTGGTGCTGGTAAGACAGTAAGTGCAAAGTATATTATGCGATATTTTGCAACAGCCGATGATACGTCAAGCGCTGGTGTAGAATCAATGACAGAGGTCGAAAAACAGATTTTAGGTAACCATAGAACATAGTCTATCTTCAAAATGCTCACTCCTTTTCATTTACCTTAATAGCCACCAATCCCATTATGGAAGCATTTGGTAACGCTAAGACAACCAGAAATGATAACTCATCTCGTTTTGGTAAATATATCGAAATCGAGTTTGATCATCAACGAAACATCGTTGGTGCCAAAATCAGGACTTATTTGCTGGAACGATCTCGTCTCATTTTCCAACCTGCCACTGAACGAAATTATCACATCTTTTACCAGGTAATTTAATAATAGCAAACAGGACTAGAAAAGGAGAATTTTCATTAATGCGCTTTACCAGTTGTGTGCAGGAGCTAGTGATACTGAAAAGAAGGAGTTGGCCCTTAAAGAGTGGTCAGAGTTCCACTATTTGAATCAAAGTGGCACAGGTGTTATTCCTTCTGTAGATGATGCACAGGAATTTCAAGAGACCAAGAATGCGTTGGTAACGATTGGTGTCCCACCCGAGGTTCAAGCAGATATCTTTCGATTACTCGCCGCTTTACTTCATCTAGGTGATATCGAAATTGGAGGCCGTACAGATGCAAGTGTTGCTGATGATGAACCTTCACTGCTCAAGGCCACTCAACTTCTCGGCCTAGACACGATGGAATTTAGAAAGTGGATCCTTCGTAAACAGATCGTAACACGTTCCGAAAAGATTGTCAGCAACCTCTCAGTCACACAGTCTCAAGTTGTTAGAGATTCCGTGGCCAAGTTCATCTATGCCAATCTTTTTGACTGGCTCGTCACCTTAATTAACAAGAGCTTATCGTGCCCTCAGACTGATCTAATTGCCAACTTTATTGGTGTGTTGGATATTTACGGCTTTGAACATTTCCAAAAGAACTCATTTGAACAGTTCTGTATCAACTATGCCAATGAAAAGCTTCAGCAACAGTTCAATCAACATGTCTTCAAGTTGGAACAGGAAGAGTACGTCAAGGAGCAGATTGACTGGAAGTTTATCTCGTTTAGTGACAATCAAAAGTGTATCGAGCTGATCGAATCCAAGATGGGTATTCTTTCACTTCTGGATGAAGTAAGTAAATATCTGACAGTTTTGATTGAGTACTAACGCGATGATATAGGAATCACGATTACCTTCTGGCACAGATCAAGGATTCTGTAACAAGTTGTATCAAACATTCAAGACAGATTACCAAGACTATTTCAAGAAACCTAGATTCTCAAATAACGCCTTTACTGTCGCACACTATGCTCATGATGTACAATACGAAGCTGAGGGATTTTTGGATAAGAACAAGGACACTGTTCCTGACGAATTACTCAATCTGCTTCAAGCATCTCAGTTCACTTTCCTTTCAGACATGCTTCAGCCTACCACTGCACCATCCACACCAACAACGGAACAACCACCTGTCCGAAAATCAATGAACCAAGCCAAGAAACCGACACTAGGCTCAATCTTTAAGCTTTCACTCATCAATTTGATGGACACAATTGGTGAAACTAATGTTCATTATATTCGATGTATTAAGCCTAATGAAGCCAAGGCAGCATGGGAGTTTGATCCCAACATGGTCCTTTCTCAGCTTCGTGCTTGTGGTGTCTTGGAAACAATTCGTATCAGTTGTGAAGGTTATCCTACAAGATGGACCTTCCAAGACTTTGCCGATAGGTAAATGCAAACAGTGAGGGTATACATATAAAGCTAACACGACCACGGTAGATACTATGCACTCATTCCCTACTCTTACTGGGATCCTAAGAGTAACCCTGACGTGAAGCAAATTTGCCGTGTTATTCTGGATACACATGTGAATGATACCAATAAATACCAAATTGGTCTTAGCAAGATCTTTTTCCGTGCTGGCCAGGTAAACAAAGCAGTCTAAACCTAAATAATAGGACACTAATAGACTCGAATAGCTTGCATATATGGAAAAACTGAGATCAGACAAATTGAATATGTGCGCCACAGCTATACAGAAGCATGCACGTCGATATCTTGCTCGTCTTCATTATATGCGTGTGAGAAAGCTTGTACTGATGTTACAGAGTGTTGCACGTCGTGAGCTAGGCAAGCAAAAATTAGAACTGTTGCGTCAAGAGCATGCAGCGACGGTGATTCAAACAAATTGGAGAAGATATATCGCTCGCAAACGATATTTGAAGATCAGAGGATTTATTGTTCAGCTTGAAGCTGTATGCCGCGGCTGGGTCGCTAGAAAGCGCCATCAAGTATTAAAGAAGGAGCATGCGGCAATTATGATTCAAAAGATGGCACGAGGATGGATAGCACGTAAACGATACCAGGCGATACGACAGTATGTGATCAGTATCCAAACATGTATTCGAAGACGTCAGGCACGTAAGCAATTAGTGATGCTACGAGCGGAGGCAAGATCAGTGAGTCACTTGAAAGAAGCATCATACAAGTTAGAATCGAGAGTAGTAGATTTAATTGCCAACCTGACACAACAAAGAGAAGAAAAGTCTAAATTAAAACTTCAAGCGATTGAAATAGAAAACCGTATCAAGAACTGGATACAAACCTATGACAAGGTAGATCAAAGAGCCAAGTCATTAGAACAAAACTTTGGCAAACAAGATGAACTTGAAGATTCAAAATGGAAAGAACTCAAGAAGAAAAGAGAAGCACTTCAGAATGAATATATTAGTACACTAAATAAGATCAAGGGACAAGATAAGGAATTGATGAGATTAAAAGAAGAATTACTTCATCAAAAGGATGATGTAGCCAAGTTAAAGATTGCGACAAAAAAGACAAATGAGACTGATATCATTGAGCTGAAGAATCAAATATCAGCCTTAAAAGCAGCCACAGAATATAAATTATTTGTGCAATAAAAGGAGGAAAATTGATTATTATTTTTATTATTATTTTATTATCGTAGTACTTGTATCAAAAGAGGAAGGGTATTTTAAGATGACTTGTTTAATAATTTGGATTCTAATACATCTATCCTATCAAAAAGTTGAACCAGCAAATCTTTTTTAGTTGTAGCAGATGTATGAGAAGTAGGAGAATGAATAGGGGAAGGTATGACTCTTGTATTTAATCTTGTTTCCAATCTTGATATTCTTTCAGCACATTCATTTAGGCAATGCTCTAGCCTTTGATTTAATGATTGATTGACATGTTTACGTACAAGGGATTCAATTAAATCAGAAGAGGATTGAAGTGTTTGTATCAAATTGGAAGACTTCCTTATTTCATCATCCAAGGTTGATTTCAATTCTTTGACTTGTTGGAGGTTATCATAAAGATACTCAAATGGTTGTAAAAAGAGTTGCTTTCTTGATGATGATGACGACGATGATGATGCAGAGGTTGATGATGCAAGTGCTGATGTGTGGGGTGGTATGTGAGAAGGCACAATAGGTTGTTTCATTATTCTTTTATTCATGACTTTTCTGAGCGGGGCAGAGTGGATCAAATGGTGATGGTAATCGTGTCTATAGCTTGGTGTTCTGATAGTCAGGTTCTTTTTTGGATCAACTAGCCTTTTCAATAAGAGCGACGAAGGTTTAGGTAATTCAATATAAGGTTCTTTTGGTGTCATGGCAACGATAAATAAAGAAAATAAAGAGAGAGAAAAAGAGAAAGAAACAGGGAGGCTTCTTTTATATGAATACGTTAATTATGGTTGCTGTAGGGTTGTATTCATAGTCGTAGTAGCAATTGTAAATGAATTAAATGTAACACAAAAGGATTTAATGTAACACTGCTACACTGCTATTCTTGCAGTCGTGTTTCCATGTCAACCTGTCGTGATGATAGGGCCTGGTTGTCGCTTTTCTAATTTCATACCTGCCTGTTTCATTGAGGGATAGCAATCCTTAGGAGAGGAATTACGGGCAACAATGAGCGATGGTCAAGAACATGTTGGGCTCCTGATCCTCGCTGATGATTCTGGTTTATGTCGAGTGATTGATTGAAGCACGATTATACAAGTAATTTAGTACTAGGTTGAATAGTCTAGAGCGTTAATTACCTTGACATAAATGTTACTAAATTGTAGTCAAGTGGTCGACTTTGAGATAATCTCAAATGATTATATCAATAATAAATGATCTTGATTATACCTTTTTCCTAGTCAATTCATTCATTTGTAAAGACAAGTAAAGAAGAACAAGTTAAAGAAGGAAATATGACAATCATTCTTTCCAAAAACGATAAAGTCCTATCATCACGATAATTTAAACAAGGTAATCCTTCCCCATCTATTTTAAGATTTATTTATTCCTCAAAAATAGAACAAAGGGACGTTTATATAAAAGGGATAATATAATCAATACGTATATTGACTAAAATATAGACTAATTACTATTATTAAATGGGATAAAGATTTACGTGTAATGTATCATATCAATGTGAGATAGACTCAATTTAATCTTTGTGCTTTTCCATTTTGGTAGAGAGAATCAAAAGCCTATTTTCCTTTTTAGTTTATTAAATAAGAAAAACGTGGAAATGAGGATCAATGCTAAAAATATCAATAAATTCATCAAGAACAGCGCGCACATTGATAAGCAGTCAATAAAGAAATATTCTTTGTATTTAATGACTTTAGTCTTTATTACACAAATGCAGATCATCTAGACTATTTTGTTCTTTGTATCAGGGCATCACATACAGTTAAGCTCACCGTGCTGTCTTTGATACCTTCTGTTTCAATATCGTCTTTTTCAGGCAAGGCACAAATACACTTTTGCTGCCACAAAAGCTCTTTTTGCATTAGGATTGACTTTTGTGATAATAAATAATACATGTCTGTAGCTTATTGGCCGCAAAGTCTGGAAGCATTTTTTTGAAAAAAAAAGTACCATTTCTAACTCAAAATAGAGTCTATTCTCTTTCTTGAACAGCAGTAGTAAAGTCGTTGTGAAGAGCATTTTTTCATTAAATATCTATTAAGAACTTAAATGGCTGGTAGAAATGAATAATTCTACCAATATTGTCAGGCAAAACGGCTGCTTTCTGCTACCGCATCTTTAATTGTTGTAGTAAAACGTGGTAACCAATTGCATATGAAAGCATAGTGAATGTTGCACAAGTAGATGGCTCTGTTAAAGAAGTGAACCTGTGTATACTATCAAGGCGTTGATAACCGCAAATGAGCTGCAGCTGTATGCGATATCACATGAATTCAAAAAGGACCAGATAAAGACATAGAATATAAGACAGAATATAATGAAAAGCTCAAAGTGATCTGCTGGAGTACTTGTGAAAGTTATGCGGAACATCAAACTCTAAAGCTAATGTACAACAGAAGCTAGCATTGGGGATCAAGCTTTATCCTATACCTTATGCCTTACTAATATCCTACTAACCTGAAGCCAAAAAAAAAAACTGTCCATACATACCACAACTGTTTTTCATTGAAAAGCCTTGTTTGTAAAGATAATTGACTCTATTAGCCATGGTCGACAACTGTCATGCATATTTAAGAAGACACGTCTGTATACTTCGCAGAAGAGATTCAAATCATATGCCAGTTTACTTTTTGATTATACAGCATATCAAATGATGTTTTACATTTTCAAATAAAACTATATCCTTAATCATGAAGGTATTGGTTTACGCGATAGAGAGCTTTATTTTCATGACTCTTTAAACTATTCTTTTCTCGTGTAACTTTATAAGCATATTGGCATATTTTCTTATTCAGTAAAGCAGAATGAAAATATTGCTTCCATATCTTCTACTGTCCTGGGTAAAATAGAATCAGGATCCTCGTACCCATTCTTTGGATCTTGGACTGCTTTACTAATTTCACTGTAGGTATCCAATAGTAGACGAATAGCTGCGGACTGAACATGCTGATAATGTTGTGCTGAAGCTAGTTTGTCTAAACGAGGAGACACGTCTGCACTCAAAATAACTAAAGACGAGTCAAGTTTAGACAAAGCATTGGTTAGTGACACGGTATCCATGTCAGGTAAAGATGACAATGGAATCTATAGGAAAAAAAAAAGTTTGAATAACCTATGAGGCGATGAACAAACAACTTACCTCAGGGTCCTTATTAGCCAGAGTTTCTTTAATCTCAGCCAACTTTGCTTGGCTTAGTAATGAATTATACTACAAACATGTTTACATTCAATAAGAACTGGATAGTATTTTTTTTTTTTTTTACCTCTTCCATTGCGATGTCATTTAAAATATCATTCAGCCGCACAGAAATACTCTCTCTTTTGGCCTCTGTAAATGAATAAGGGAATAGAACATTCTGTTTGAAAGATGGATAAGCCAGATATTTTTGTATCTCTTTTTTGTTATTTACTTGTATATAATGCAAGCAGTTGACTAAGTATATATGCTGGTCTATAGGTTTCAATTCAACTACAGATAATTCACAGGTATGCAACAAAGGTTCTATTATAGCATCTAAAATTTCAGAAAAGCTGTATTCAGGAACGTTGTCTGTGTTGTTTGTAACTACGATAAGAGAAGAGTCATATGAAGCAAGAATTTCTTTCTATCAAGATGTTATTGTAATGCATCTTTTTTTTTTTTTAACCTACCAGTTGTGTTATCATCCCCCTAACGGTTGGTGTAATGGCCAAGTTTCTACCTGGAGGCTATAATAAATGCTCAATGTCAGAGATAATGCATGAAGACGGTGTATAAAAATAAAGTAATCACCTCTGTATATTCTCTTAATCTTTCTGCTTGGGCATTTAGGGTTTGAAAGAAATGCTTATAGGCCAAGCCTGTCATTCTTAGAAAAAAGTATAAGATAACGGTGGCTACAATTGTATAAGCATACGTACTCATGTAACACTCTTTCTAAACTTGCGTCCTTTCTCATCAACTTTCTAAGGGTGACTGAGTAAAATTGAACCAGGTTGGCCAATCTATACGATGTTATAGCATTTGGCTGAAGTACAAGTACTTGTTCTATTCGTGACTTTAATGGTCTGCAAGTTCCTTCCATAGCACATTCCAAAAGATCATCGACAGTATCGGATACTTGAACAATTACTCCAGTAGTATCTTGGTATTTTTCATTGTTCTTTTGAAATAAACTCTCAAGCATTTCTTTTTCTCCTGCACAAGCTTGATGGACCCAAGCAAGCATGTCACCTACATATCGAAGAGGATCTGGTGCCTGGAGCTCTATTGGCCTTGGTGTGCCGCCAGGGCCTCCTCTTGTCAATGCGTTCAAGAAAGCACGTGCTACCGCATCATGCCTTGCTGCTGCAAGCTCATCCAAAATCGTTCTAAAGAAAAAAAAGAAGTCAATCTTGAATATACATTGATTATGTCTATCTTTTTCTTTACTGGAATAAAACTGGTCTTCGCATAAGTGCTTTGAGAGCCTTTGCCATTAAGGCGCTCACATCAATAATATCTCCTCCAAATGCCAGTCTGCTTTCATACTGTGTCCATTTGTATAGTTTATCATAGGCATTCTCTTGATATTGTGCCAGAGAATCCATTATTTCTCGACTAACATTTAAAATATGAAAAAAAAGGCTCCCTTCATCCTATAAATGCTTTACCCTGCTTTCTGATTTTTTGTTGTCAACAGTAACTGACAGTCTTTATGTATCTGCTGAAGATGATCCAACGCTACAAAGAATTCATCATTGACCGGTTCTGACGGGGTGTTCAATATACTGATTTCTTGTTCACTCAAGGAGAACTTCTCTATAAACTTGTCAATGATCGCGATCTGATCGGAATAAGCAGAGCTGAAGAGCGATATATTAGTCTATTTCAATACAAGCTGTCCTTATTTACCTCTGTTCCTGCATGATATTTGCTTGCTCTATGACTTCTGTTGTTTCTGACTCAGCCCTTGACAACTGCTGTTTCATAATAGTACAAGTATCCTGCATTCTTTTGGCTTGACTTTGTAGTTTATCAAATTGCTAAGTTGCTTGTTTTCTAAGTATAACCTTTTCACGCCTTTCTTATATTTGTGTGTAATTACCATAACAACTTTTCCAAAAGTCTCGAGAAACTTTTTATTGGTTTCCACTTCTTTTTTCTCAATCGTTCCACGTAAATTACGTCTTAAGCTTGCTTCATCTAAGCCTGGAATATCTGAGAGTGATGTCAAAGCTAGTTTAGTTCTAGTGTCATCTACTGTTGATGAATTCAAAATTTTGTTTAGTTTGGAAGCAATTGACTTGTTTGGTTTATTTGATATAGATAAAGTAGGTCCATCTTCTGCAGTAGGCGTTCGCTGTGGTGACTCCATTAGAAACACTTACACACATACACACCTACTGGCACTCACACGCGTATCAAATTGATTCAAAAAATAGTGGCGCTACTTGAATTTCATGTCACCCAATAGAAATATCAGACAATATCGATCAAGTTACATTCGAGTTTATTACGTACATGGACATCAATTTATCAATACATCACAGTCTCAAGTTGCAAAATATCCCATGATTTTTTTTATATAAGCTGAGTAAGGAAGGGGACATGTTCAGTTATACAGTATTATTTTTACATCCCTTAAACAGCTTGTGTGGCTTATGGTTGACTTTGTCAATTTCCATTTTTGTCAAAATTAGGAAAGGGAAACTTTAAGACGCGTTTAGTGTTTTTTTTATTATCATTCGTTCCTTTTGGAAATGACAACTTTATCAGCAAATGATATTCTATTAAAACTGAAGAACTATCAGAGCTGTAATGACGAATTAGCCATGACAGTTAGAAAGACTGTACTGGAACCCTTTCAACTTGATCTATCACGACCTGAAACGATCAAACCTTCTCCAAGCCCACAAGCGTTTAAGCAAATGGCTACCAAATTAGCACCATTTGCTTTACGTATAGTCAACCAAAACTTGGAAACCTTGACTCGATTAAAAAAAGAAAAGCCAGATAAAGTAATATATACAGTCGTCGTGAACTGTTTGGTCGATTCTTCATTTTATGCATTGTCTGCTTTACGACATATGAATCCTCTGACAACTTTGAAACCATTATCCATCGAGAAGACAACTTCAAACATTATTACAAAAATAGTTGAATTAGGAGAAGTAAAGGCATTCTTTTTCACTTTTTTCATTATTAACATCTTTCACAGCACGGTAGAGCCTTACATGAACTTACGAAATTTCGAGTGCTACTAGCAAGCATCATGAAAGTTACGTTAGAAAATAATAAAAGCAGCCAAAATGATGGAAAGGCAGTCAAAGCAGGACCTTCCGCCACAGGATTATCAAGTGCTCTAAGAGATTCTTCAAACACAACTGCTCAGAGTCTATCATCCGACACTGTGCCAGCAAACATTATAAACAGTCAGTGGGAGAAAGACATGTTGAACAAGTATGACCGCTTATTCCAATTTCCTTTGGATAACACCATCAATGATCGTACAATGATACTTTTGATTTTGGCATATCAAATGAACGCTGTTTTATGTTTTTGTGAGGCAAAGGATGGATCTATAGCAAAGGTACAAGATATCAAGTTTGTCGAGTGCTTGGCTTACAATATCTTTTTTTTTTTTCTAGTTTATTCCATACTTGTTTGAAAAACCCGGCAACTTTCTGGATTGGTCGCGACAACTATTTTTAGTAGATGATATGATTGCTGAGCGACAATTGGACGCATTGAGGAAAACACTCATGAGAGTGATTAAAAGATACCCTGTGAATGGTAAGCAGGCTATGACTGATACAACCTATGACTAACAACATGATTAGAAGAAAATTCTTTATATATATACTCTTTGCAATGTCTAGCGCTCAAAACTTATTTGGTGCATAAACCAAGACACCTAAAGCTGGTGTTGGAGCAACTCGTACGATACAGCTATGTCTATGAACAGACTGCTACCTCAAGTAAGACAACATTAAGAATGTTTGAACAAGGTTGACTTATAACAACTAAAGCATCGCTCTCATACTCGTATATCCAAAAGCAATGTGAACTCTTTTTACAGCGCTATGAGCCATATGTAGATGATATTCCAGGACTGAGTGCATATTTCGCACTATGCAACTTTTATGCTTATGTTTCTCGAAAATCAAAAAGCTTTAAAGGAGGTTTATACGCATACAAGCAAATGATCCAACCTCTAGATGAAGTGATCTTTGACAAGGATAAACAGAATTATTATTGTGCAGCCTATGCAACAATGTCAAAGTTATCAGTAGCATCGTTACAAATGGATAAAATGGTCGATGATGATACATGTAAAGGTTTTATGCACTTAATATAAAGAATACACTAATGGATTTGATTTAGTTGTTGATATAATCAAAACTCTTGAAGAAGCAGAAACATACTTAAAAATATCATTATCCACATCTAATGCAGTTCAATCACAAGATCAGTATGCAGCACAGGCTCTTGTTGATTTATGTAAAAGCATAGACAGCTTTAGACAAAATGCTAGAAAAGTCTATGAATTTGCTCTGGAAAAGGCTCTACAGGAATTAAAGACAGCTGCTGAGGATCCTTTCAGGACACCACCAAGAGCTGGAGAGTTTGCCACACCAAATAATTTTGGAAAATGGAATACGATTATACCCCAGTTGAAAAAAGTACTTCAGCTCTGTATAGAATGTACCTCAGATGGTATTCGCATGATAAAATCAAAGGTAAATGGACACACGTCAGCTTTGGACATATAGCAATGACACTTGTTTTTTATAGTTTGATACACTCAGACAAAAGTTCCAAATGGATAAAATTATTACTGCCTTTGTAGAAAGCATTGTCTTGTTGGCACGTATGCAGTTTAAAGTTGAAGAGACACAGACACACTATCAAGCATTTGAACTTCTTAGAAAAGCCGAAGATCAATGCATAAATATGAAATTTAGTAGTGGATATAAATTGATATCTGGATCCTATTACAGCATGGGTGTTTCTATGATCAAGGCCGACATGTACTTCAATGCCATTCTTCCTATAAGAAAGTCGTGTGTTTTGTTAGAAAAATGCGTTAAAAGTGATATAAATGATCAAAACAAGCTAGAACTCTGCAAAAGATATGAAATTCTAGGAACTTGCTGCGTCAAGGATAGAAATTATAAGGATGCTATTGTGGCCTATAAGCTTGGATTGAGACAGGTACCTACTTCAGAGATAAGGGCCTTTGTTAAACAAGGGGAGACAACTGCAGTTTCTGCTATCATGGGGAATGACTGCATAATGCGTAAATTGATGGATAGATTTTTGCGTATCTCTGTTATTGATCCCGAGCAAGACTCGATCACTTTTGCAAGTGAACATTTAAATCTATCGGATTTCAATCCTGCTCAGCAATGCATTGTTTATGAGTGCGAATTAAAGATTTGGAATGTTATAGCACTAAAGATAAAGCTTAGTCGATTTCAACTGTTTATTATCGAAAAGCTTCTTGAAGTTTACAAGCCTGATGAATATCCTATTCGCAGAGCAAGGTACGTGTCATATATGCCACATTAAACATCATTCATCTTATGGTATCTATCAAGGATACTGTTGGAGCAAGCCAGGATTGAAAGAACTCCTGATAATATCTCTGTCGAATCTTTAAGAAAGTCTCTCAAGTGTGCCTCGGAAGCATATGAATTACTTAAAAAAACGGTAATCATCATCTTCAAATAAGCAATCAATGCTTATCTTTTCATTATTCCTGTAGGAATACGCCAACGATAGCCATCTCTTATACTATCGTCGATATTACCTTGCTTTGGCAATCTCATGGATAGCTTTATGCAGTCATGAGTTAAAGCAACCTACATCTGTTTCATTTGCTCATGCAATCCACCATTGGGCCACACTACTTCAGAAAATCAAACCCATCTATGAACACTGTAAGTACAATAACAAACGCAGGGCATATAGAGCAATAACTTGACATTATATAGCACCCACTTCAGAGGCAGAAAAACAGCAGATCTACAAAGAAATTGATGATGTTAATAGACTATACGCTCATCTTCAAATGCTATCAGACTTGTTTAGTATTAATGGACAGTATACTTTCCAAATTAATATTCTTCGTCTCTTGTTGAAACTAAACAATGGATTCCGAAATGAAAAGGATGACTCTGTATCAGGTATTTCCAGTACTTTAACATATACGATGATGATGTTGACTGGTCTTTTAAACAGATTCAATCATGATAACTTGTGACATTGCAAAAATATACATGAACTTAGGCTACACTGGTAAAGCGCTTGGTGAAATAGAAGAAGCTAAGGAGGCCATATCACGATACAGATGCTCTGCATATGCCGAGTTAACATATCTCCTAACCTATTCACAATACCTTGCAAGTATCCGCAAATATAATGAAAGGTACACACATTCTATCTTGTATGATTTATACAGGGCCTAATACCCATTTTTTTATAATATAGTAAAGACGCCTATAGTAAAGCAAGGCTTACATGGGCATACCGTGCTTCGAATGAAACTAGAAACACACAGCAGACATGCAAGCAACTTGTAACTAAGTCTCTTATTTTATCAGAAGCGCATTTTACCAAATGTATGCTGCCTTCAAATACTTCAGATAATGCAATCAATGGATGTACTGCTGCTTTACAAATACTAGATAGATGTCTTAAAACATTGAACAGTTCAGGATCCTCTGAGGCTAAGCCGCTGTCTGATCCATTCTCTAACGATACTGAGAGAAGAGAGCGTGAGGAGAAACTATCCATCAAAGATTCTCAATGGAGAATAGCTCAAAAAATGGGAAAGTACATGGAAACTATATCTAATCTATACATGACAAAAGGATCATGGAATGAAGCTAAATACTATGTTGTTCAAGGAATCAGTCTCTCCCAAAGAGTACAATCCAAGTCAATGCTCTGTCAAGCATTTCTCTGCTCAAGTGACTTTAATTTACGCTATGGCAACCTAGAAGAATCACAGAAAGACATTGAACGAGCAATACAATGCAGATTTAGTGTTAGTTCTACTAATATCGTATTTACTACTAAAATTTAATAACACTTCTATCAATAGAGTCGTAATAGTCTTGACCAAATCCAGATATACACTGCCACAGCAAGCTTATCCATTGCAAATAAAATGTATGAAGAGGCTATCCAAATGTATGATGAGGCAAATAAGTCTCTGGATGCTTTATCAAACCCAAAACACGTTGCTTCTCTTGAAAAGATTGGCGATAAAAATCTAACTGACAGTACGGATTATATGGATAGTAAGTGTTATCATTCATTTACTACAACTCCATATTCATCCATCATTTTAGTCGACATGGCGCATTCATATAGTCCTTTACAACGTATGAAAAGCAATAATATTATACAGAAAGGTAAAGTATAGCCATTTATCAAACTGAATGTATGCTCATCCTTGTTTTTTCTTTTTTCTTTATAGCTGCAATATATTATCATAAGAATGCTCCTATGGATGGTATATCTATGCTTGAAGATCTTAAAGACTCGGGTCTAGAATATGACGAGGTATGTAGGCTTATTCAAGTAGCTAATAAGCTAAATACATGTTTAGTTTCTATATAATGCAACAATGGGTCACTTAAAGTTGGAATGCATACTTGCAGAGCTAACAAAGTATGATGGTCTGAAGCAGGAAGATATTAAATCCTTACCAATCATGAGCTACACATCAAAACAAACACGAACCTCAACAAGTGAAAGAACAACAAATCATCTTCACACACTATGGAACGAACTAGCTGACTGCTTAGCGCAAATAACAGATGCATTTCAGACTGGAGTAACCCGAGAGCGAGTTATGGCGATTCATAGGACTTGTAATGATGCTGGCCTCGCTGCATTTCTTAAGACTCAAGTTGAAGCCAAGATACAACAGTTGGCGAATAGAAATGCATTACTAAGTGCTTATTACCTGGAAATGGCAAAAGGCATTCACATTCGCAGACTTACTCGCAGTTCTCTAAGCGAAAAGCTACAAAAACTTAATGGTTATCTACCTTCCTTGGATGATTGGCCGGCAGATGATCACGAGAGCAGCGGTAATCATCCTCGTCTGAATGCTGCCACGCTTATGCCAAAGTGGTTACAATCCCACATTACGACTCTTTTAGAGCAATACGACAGAGATCATTTGTTAGATGATGCCCAATTTCAGCAACAGTATGTGGACATCATTCCTTCCAACTGGACCGTATGCTCGTTAACCCTTGATCCAACTCATAATGACCTATACGCCGTTCAAATGCGAGCTGGAGAATCGCCATTTATTCTCAAACTTCCACTTAATAGGATAGTTAAACGATGCAAGGGCGAGCAAAATGAGTGCGTTGAATATCAAGAAGTGGATACTGAAATGAAAAGCATTGTTCAAGAAAGTGATGAAACAATTCAGTACAGCTCTCAATGCAAGACCCCAGAAGCTGTGCGTGAGTGGTGGACCAAACGACACTCTTTGGATACTCGATTGAAGAACCTGCTTTACAGAGTTGAAGGATGGTTTGGTGGCTTCAAAGGGATTCTGTGTGGTCAACGTATGGAATCAAGCAGTCAGATAAAGAAGTTTCAAGAAGGGTTGGACAAGCTTATTCATAAAGTTGTGATGAAGTCAGCAAACAAGAAAGCAAAGATTGAATTTAGTCTTCAACTTTGCCGCATCATACTACAATTAGGAGAATCACCTAGTAATAGGGAATTAGAAGATGTTGCTTGTTTTACATTATCTTGTTATGACGATTGCTTGATTGACATAGACTCAAGCAGAACCAACGTAGACGAGGCAAGTATAAGTAGCGGCAAAAATTATTGTGTATATTGCTCACTCGTATTTTACTTAATAGGTGACAAAGGGCCTTCACAGCCTTATAACAGCCTATCATGAAAATGCAAAGCGTAATGGTATTGATACGAGCAGTAATAAGCGTAATGATCATGTCATTCTCATACTTGACAAGTACATGCAAATACTCCCTCTGGAAAGCTTACCGATCTTACGTAAACAGGCCACCTCCCGTTTACCCTGCTTGTCATTTTTGCGAGATCGTATTCTGTATGCTAAATCAAAGAAACTGGGCGATATTTCTATAGTTAGTGACGAAAACAATGCAGGGAATAATATATCTGTTTCAGGACAGAGTGTATATTATGTGTTGAACCCCTCTGGTGACTTGCTAGATACACAAAAGCAATTTGAAAAACTGTTTAAAAGGTAGACTTGTGTACATGTGCAAAATCAGGACAGTATTAACAGCATATTGATTTAGCAATCAAAACTGGAATGGTATAGCAGGAGCTGCTCCTATGGAGTTACAATGTAAAGATGCCCTTTTATCCAAAGACATTTACATGTAAGTTTACATTCAGAAAGACTGAGGGAGGCCATTGATTAAATTGTTGTATTTTATAGGTACTTTGGTCACAGTGCTGGACAAAGCTTCTTACGAGGGACGACTGTAAGAAGCCTTCCCAGATGTGCCGTTTCAATTCTTATGGGCTGCAGTAGTGGTAAAATGGAATCAAATGGAGAATATGACCCTCATGGTTATATTTTGAACTATCTGATTGCTGGAAGCCCAGCAGTGCTTGGTAACTTGTGGGATGTGACGGACCGAAGCATTGATAACATCACCAGGCATATGCTACAAGCTTGGGGCGCTATTGGTAAAAACCAAGGAAGGAGCCAAGAGAAGTCATTGGTGCAGGCTCTTACGGAGTCAAGGGACCAGTGTAATCTTCAGTATCTGATTGGAGCAGCACCTGTAGTGTATGGTGTTCCTATATACCTAGAATAATTTTTTTATTCATCACAATTGCGCTAAAAGCCTTAAAAATAAAATAAAATAGTAGCTTTCTCAGCCCAATGCACTATTTATTACTGTACGAATCTCGATAAGATTTATTTCACAAAAGACATCAATACATAGCATCAAATACTCTTACGGCAATAACAATGAGATATATTATCTTTCATTCTGTTTATGATTTTATTAAATATAATTACAATACAAAGCACGATACAAGGAGAAGGGACTTTAACCGTTCCCGTTTACCCAGTTTCCAGTTTCACAAGTCTGTTTTTTTTTTTTTCTGAGATATTTTTTAACATATTTCTTCTAGCGCACAACAGAAACACATTGCTAGTAAACTATGCAAAAGAGAGGAAAGACATGAATATGTGTTGTTGCCTATACAGATTAAAATATACTTACCATCCCCAACAGCATGAATGATCTTCCTTAGGAGGCTGTTGCTGTACTACAATTGTCTGTGGTGGTGGGCTATAATATTTCCCCTTGAAAGTTAATAAAGAGCCTTAATAATCAACATAATATATATATTTACGCTGGTTGATAATATCCTCCTTGTTGAGGCGGTGGGTAATAGCCTCCTTGTTGTGGGGGAGAGGCGTAGTATTGTCCTTGATTATTATTCATAGTATGTATATATTATGTGTATAAAAACAAAAAAGAATAAAATAAAAATCGATGCTATTTATATTCCACTAGCCACACAGGCACCACTTTTGCATTACAGCAAAATTTGTGTTTCCGCCAAGAAATCGTTCTTTTTGGCTGTAATTCCGGATTTATCATGAATCATCTTATTACATTGCAGCTCTACGATTAAAGAGAGAATTGTTTTTTATTTTTTTTATTTATACCCAATTGGGGCGCATGATAGTTTCAGATCAATCATGTAAGGAGACTAAAAGCCCCTTCTGGGCGCAAAGAGTGAAAATGTTGAGGGCTTTAAGAAAGGTTAAACTTGTAAAGTATATCGAATCGCACTGCTTGAAAAACAATATCGATACCAAAGAGAAGACAGGCTTAACTAATTCGCTTTATGTTACTTTCAAGGATTTAA
This sequence comes from Rhizopus microsporus ATCC 52813, assembly GCF_002708625.1. NCBI lineage: Eukaryota > Fungi > Mucoromycota > Mucoromycetes > Mucorales > Rhizopodaceae > Rhizopus > Rhizopus microsporus. Next base: position 307,753 of record NW_019671936.1, on the reverse strand, counting down.
ATCTCTCTCTTTCTTTCTTTTCATACATCTGCAAAATAATAATGATTTGGATATATTGATGTGCAGGCTTATTTGGACGACGATCTGATTTTATACAGAAAGCCCACTTTCACTATTACAAATAGCCACAACAGGTACACCTCTTACCAATGATACCAACAAGCAACACACCTAGTGGAAAAAGAAGCAATTCTCTATGCTTGCCAGAAATAAACCTGTGACGAACGTGAACAGAACAGAGCAACCCTCATTATCGATAACTTGATGTCAGGCCCATTTGTCCAGTATCATGTTTATATTCTATACACTTCATACGTATGTTATTCTTATATAACGCAACATGCCTCAATTCTCATTGATCTTGACTAATGCACTTAATAACCCTATTTGTATATAAAATGACGCTGTTTGTAATAATGGGCTTTCTCTTTCTTTCGCCTTATTTATAATAAAGAGGTTATACAGAAACTCATTGACATACGTCTACATTTATTATTATTTTGACTACATCGCAGCGAATATATTATACTTGTTTATAGCAATTTTATAAAGAGTCTAACCTCTAAACATTCATCCATTCAACCCGTTGTGTCGATGAAACGACAGTATCAGCACCTATGTGTATCAATTGCAGTCTCAAAATAGATGCAGACCTCCAGGGAGTTGTCTGCTACATCTACTTACGTGTCATTGCCGAAACAACGAAAATGCATACTTCTGACGGATGAAATGCATGAATTGAATGAGACACAACAATACTACGAGAAACATTGAGATCTACAAAATATTGCGTCAAACTTTCTTCCGCTTCAGTTAAAACAGCAAAAGACTCTCCTCTCTTCAAGAGTACGACGGCGACCTGATTTTTTCTTTTCGTAAATGCTTTCAGGACCCGTGACAATAGCGTTTGACCCGCCTCTGGGCTGCGCGAATGTGAATTCTTAACCATCTCGCAGCAGCAGAAGCACTTGGACTTTTACTAAAAAAAAAAAAAAGCCTAGTTTTCTTGTCATTAGAATACAATGCGTATGTCCTCATTTTATTCATCTGCGACTAAATATATTGTAAAGATAGGTCTTTTTGGAGGCTTCTTATCAACAAGATCTATCGGTTCATCAACAAAATGCCCCTGAGCACTTTTTTAAAGAAACAATATGCCCATGTTCAATGCCTGTAACAGGAACTGTAATTGGAAGCGGTAATTTAAGTGGCAAGCTCAATACACTAAATGTCATAAAAGGAGTGAGACAAAAAGGGAATAGGTCGCTTCCAAGGATGATATTTCTTATGAATACAATGAACAGTGTAACACAGCTAACACGAGTATTGCTGTTTATGGAACTAGTATTCAATCGGTCAAAGAGGGAAAAAAAGCCATAAAACAAGGAGAAAAAAAAAAGTTGGCTTAATTGCACAGATAAGCCAGGGCAAAAACAATTCAAAAATAGCTTCTTATTGCTAAATGCAGGGACAATCACAAAAGAATAAAATGTGGTTGTATAGAAACAAATAAATCAAATGCTTAGTCGATTTTGATTGTATCAATGAAAGAGATCTATGGCTTCTTTTAATTACATGCGACGCTCTCTCTTCTCCTACATTTCTTTATTTGCCTTATAAAAACTAGCTTCTCCTTTTTTTTGTCTGTTTCTCTCTCTCTTTTCTCTAATTCTTGTTTTCCTTTTTTTTTAACAATGGGGTTTATTGAAAAGTTACGCACACAGTATGAGTTGCATCAAGTGAATAAATATACAAGAAGAAGAGAAACACAGTCAGACTTTGAATTTAAAAATAAAGACTATTACAAGGCTAATTATCAAAATGGGATTTATATCTCGGCGCCACAGAAGATCTACTTATGGACTGCCACCGTGTGTTATTTAAAAAAGGCTAAAAAGAGAAAATCAATCGCGCTCGAACAGAACAAGACATCCGAATCATATACAAATTTATAATAAAATGTGTAAAAATAATTATTTAATCTAAAAATAGCAATCTTTGATTGAAGAAATGACTACATTCACATCGCCCTGCAGATTATTTGCAGTTTGAGGTTGTCATACAGATGAATGTTATAGCTTTAAGATGAAAGAAAGAGAGAGAGAGAGAGCTTATTATTACAAGCAGGGTTATTAAGTGAATCAATCATGACCAACGAGACTTATGCATGGCGCATTATATCAGAATAATGCATTTTATGGGCAGTCTTTTTGTGATATTAACACTTATTTTTGTACTGCACTTTGTCATTATGTATTAAGGGTCTATTCGTTAAATTACTGAATCAATACTAATAAGGATTTCCAGTTGAAAAGATCTTCTTCAAAAGACAAGTCAGTAATCAGTATATACAGGCACTTTCCTAGTATGAACTGATGATTCTTGAATTAGTGCTTCTTTAGCTTTACTATTGAATACAATTTATTCATAAATATGTAGGATAAAAAAAGCACAATTTAAGAGTATATCTGATAGTTATAGATTAGTAGGAGGAGGAGGAGCATTTTCCATCTGAGTTGGTTGTCTCTTCCAAATGATATCTATTTCACGTTCATCCAATAATCTCTTTAACGTCGTCTCCCAAGCATCTATTTCTTTATCTTGAACATTTCCTCCCATCTCTAACAATTGGAGCTTCGGTACTCCATCCTTGAGTAATACATCTACCATGGCTTCTAAATCTTGATGAACGATTTGGTTACAGCCAATGTCAAGATGCTTAATACCACTCTCTCTTAATGCTGGTAGTGACTCAGAGCTTTCACCAAATCCACCGATGACATTTCCAAACAAGCCCAGGTACTCTAAGTTCGTATCCAGCAATATTCCAAAACCTTTGGCCTGAATGGCATTCTCTCCCAGCTCTAGATGGCGAAGGTTATTCGTTGTGCCCTTAGCAAGAAGGGCAGCGCCTTCATCATCAATTTGATTCTGACGAAGTTTTAGTTCTTGCACCCCGGATTCTGATAGATAACACGATAAAAGCTGGAGTGCGCTTGATTCGATACTGTTGTTATCCAAGCATATATGTGTAAGTGTTTTGTTTGTAGCCAGTGCCTGACCAAGAGCAATTACCAGTGCATTACCGTGTATTGTTCTCGCAGGATCGTTCTTTCTTATGTCTTCTTCTGTTAGCTTGCCTTCTGTTTGTTCCATAGCTGGTGGAGGTAAGCTTATCTCCTCTTCCATATCAGACACCACGTCCATCATCTTCAGTTTACGGATATGCTTATTATGGGCCAAAGCAGAAACTAACACGGCTGCACCGCTCAGCAATGGATTGTCTGATAGATCAAGATCCTCTAGTCTACTATCGTTATTATTGATCACTTGTGAAAGACTGTCTGCACCTTCGGGTCCAATCTTATTCATGGCCAAACTGACACGTAAAAGCTTTGTGAGCACAGGTGAAAGAGCTCTGATGGCTCTGTCGTCTAATCCATTTCTTGCCAAGTTGATTTCTTTTAGACAACTATTTTTGGCTAAGCTGTCTGCCAGTAACTGTACTGCTTTATATTGATCGTCTGTGTTTGACAACAATCCCTTATTTTCTAAATCAAGCTTGATCAGTCCTTCATTAGCGGCCAATCCTTCACAGAATGAAGCAAAAAGGACAAGATCCTTGCCAAAGGTAGCGTTTCCAAGGTTTAGCGCTTCAAGTGTTTCATTTAGAGTTAATGCTTCGCTTAATTGATCCATGCATTCCGCATCAAGAACGTGTCCAGAAATATAAAGTTCTTTAAGTACTGTGTTGTGTGCAATCGCTTGGAAAATTCTTGCTAGATCCTTTGTTGAAAGTCGACGAAAGCTCAGAATATGGAGAGATACAAGCTTAGGATCGTTGCTTTCCAGTTGTTTTACCCACTGATCTACAGCACCGTCGTTTCCTCCCCACACCATGATTTAGTTGAGAAAAGATATCTTTTTTTTGTTCGGACTAAGTGACTTTTTTCTAAAAGGGGGAATTCCTCTGAGAGTCTTTATTTTGCTTTATGCTAATATTATTTGAACGCTCTTATCCTTGAGTGCTTTTTTGCTTAAGACATATCTTCTCGATAGCTTCTTCTTTTTTTTTAATTTTGAATATAGGATAAAATATGTACAAGAGAAAAAAAGTATATTATTCTTCTTCATCCTTTGTTTCTTGGGTAGACGATTGAACGATATTTAAGCTTCCTCTTCGGACATTGTTATCATCTATGACTTTTTCAGTTTTTGGTAGAGGACAAGACTCTGAGGTGATCACCTTGGGCTCATCATTTGAGTCTGAGGTTTGCAAAGTCCATGGTAAAGCACCCATTCTATACACTACATGAGCACAAGAGTATATACAGTGCATATATATTACATACCTTGCATAAAACATTTGTAGTCGTAAACGCATAGCTTCGTGATAAAGATCTGGTATACTTCTATTACTATATAAGCCTTGTCTTATATTTCTAATCAACACATAAAATTCACAAACAGCCACCAGTCTATCACGGCAAAATCGATCAATACATGCCCAGTCATCAAAGTAAGATATTCTAAAGCGGTAAGGTAACGCTGTACCATCGTTCCTTCCGCATGCTTGACATCCACTAAACACTGTTGTTTGATTATTACTATTACTAAATCTTTCCCACATCATTGATTTGGCTGCCGAGATCTTCAACGGGTTCTCGCTTACTAGTCTCTTGGCTTGTTCTTCTGCGAACCCTTGAGGAGCCTCTTCAATGAAGCAGCTATTTAATGCAATCGCTTCATTAACCTTGCGTGCTGACAGTCGAGAGTTTGGACCAAATCTAAGACAGGCTTCGACATCCTCTTCTTGACAGTTCTTCATGAATGGTATTGAATGAATCTTTTTAAGAGGCACCGATTTTCCTGTTTCAACAAACTCTTTAAATTCTTCCAACATGAGTGAATCAATTTCGATATGCTTTCCATTCAATGGCTGTGACATCTTTTCGGATAATAAAGCAGTAATATCCTTGACATGATCTGGTGTCTTGGGCATATCATTATTATCTTCGTTAGTATTATTTTTCATCATTTCTTCCATTCTCTTTCGTAGTTCTTTCAGTTGCATCTGCTCAGCTGCCAACCTTTCTCTTGTCTCTTGTAGTTGATTTTCCAAGTGCTTATGTGCTATTTCCAAGTTGTGTTTTTCTCTTTTTTCATTAGCAACCATACCGTTAGCTTCTTCAAATAGACGTCGTGATAAATCTTCAAGTTCACTTTCAACCATATCTTTTGAATGTTGTATTTCTGCTACCCGTTCGATTTCATCTACGTATTTGTCATTCAATAATTCCATATCGCTTTGTAATGCTTGAAACTTGGCTGTTTTATCATCTAATTCTAAGGTGACTTGCTCTAAACGACTGTTGAGTTCTTTGATAGATTCCATTTGCTCAGCAATCTTGGATTGTTCATGTTTCAATTGCTCTTCGAGTATAGCAATTTCATTTTCATGGTTATTCTTTTCGGACAACAGCTCTTCGATGATAGGTATAGTTGAACGACACAGAGCACAATATCTGATATCTTGTTTGTCAATAATCTTTTGGCAAGGGCAATCAAGATTGCTGTCTCTTGGCGTGGTAAGTGAAGTTGTTGCTGCTGGCTTTAATTGAATGATCGGAGAAGAGGAGCTCGGTGAGATGGGTAGTGATGGAGGTGGAGGAATGAACTTGGCCTCATCGGTACTTTTTGTATTATTATTATTATTATTATTATTGTTACTCGGAAGTGGTCTTTCAATAACAGCTTGTAGACTGGAATATAAGTTTGCAATTTCTTCGTCTTTTACTTTGCCATGTTGCTTTGTAGGATCCATTTTGTTATTATTGTATTATAAAAATGAACAATAATAAATAAAGAGTAAAGAGAGAAAGAGAGAAAGAGAGAAAAAACAATTTAACTCCCTAAGGCGTGCACATGAAATGAAACTACACGTGATTACAACTGGATAGGAGTGACTTGTCCCCTCCAAAGGTCCTTTATTACTCTTTGATGAATGATGTGTCTATCCACAATGTCTGCAACATGACATTGCCTAACATTTCCATACATGTGACCACCTAAACCACGTTGATGTATAATAACATTTCCAGCAAACTTATGTCCTAAAGAGAGCAAAATGAATCCTTGTTATCTAAAATAACACTTGATATTACCTCCAAAGTGACTTGTACCCCACACTTCTATTTTTCTGGTTAATCCTTTCTCTCGAATCACCCTTTCAAATTCTTCTACAATCAATGGACCAATTCGACCACATCGCATATCTCTGCGTCCATGGGTGCAGACTAAAATGAATGCATCTGCTTGCATATCGTCACACTCAACATGTTTGGGTAAACTGGAGGATGCATCTTTCCACATTGTGTCTAGAACAGGATAAAATGTCTCTAAGCGGTTAGGATCTACATCCTTGTAGATCTTGAATTCTGGAAATACGATAATGTCTGTCGTTTTAGAAGAAGCCGGTCGATTTGCAACAGTAGACAAGATGGCTTTATCATCGTGTGTAGGTTTGTTCCCTTTTAACCATCTGTTCTTTAAGTGATCTATTGAATGAATGATGCCTCCGGGGTGCGCTTCTACTTTTGCCCTCGTCCATTCTAGAGCATCAGGACCAATACACGCGACTACATGTCGTAAGCCACTAGGACGTACCATAGGTTCATGAATCTCTATTTTTCTGCCTAATACGTCAGGTATAGGATGTGCCTGACATGGTACATATCCATTTGCTGCTACTTTGGCACTATCGGGACAGCATGGTTCAAACCTTGAAAACTTGAAGGGTTTATTATCAAATGGGATGGTAGAATACAATCTTCTACGACATATGAGTGCACTGCGTAACATTTGTAAATGAAAAGATATTTCGAGTTTGATTTAAATAATAAAAGGAAGAAAGAAAAAGAATTTAACCGTGTCGCGCTTTTTCGGATAGATGTGAGTTTTTATTTCAGCAATGGATAAAGAACAATGCACTCTTTTTAAAGAGCTCTTTATGAGTCAACTAGTCAATAGAACTATACTTGTTTCTTTTGATATATGTATAAAAATCCCAGTAGAGTGTCATACTGAAAAGATATAAAAAGAAAGAGTAATGTCTACAGTCTGTGTGCTTGTTTACAAGTTCATTCTCCGTTTATCACCTCTTTTTCGCCGCCACTGAACCTCTGACAAAGATCCCTAATCTCTTTGTTGAATCTGAATTTATTAGCGAACCATGTTTCTTGTCATTTGACATTTTCTCACCTTACA